>NC_091094.1:1382500-1437500 GCF_024713975.1 Paralichthys olivaceus
CAGGGTGGAAACAAAACCTCCTTGACAGAAGTGATGACGACCTGTGACTGTGACATTTGACTTATCAGGACATGTCTTCACAGAAAGAGGAGGAGGAGTCATGTTTCTGAGGAGGAGCAGTCGTCCCGCTGTGCTTCGTGTCAGGACGTCCTGAAGGATCCAGTCTCCACCAGCTGTGGACACTGGTTCTGCAGACAGTGCATCACCTCATACTGGGACCAGTCTGGTTCTTCAGGAGACTCCTCCTGTCCCCAGTGTGGACAAAGATCCAGAAGAGGAGCTGGAGCTCAGACAGCCGGTCAGAGCAGCACTGTACATGTGTCTGCTGATGTCTTCACTTCTGACAACAGCACATGTTTGATTTTGTTCCTTCATACAGCATCAACATTTCACTTGGTTATAAAAGCACAAAGTTCAAAAGCTTTGATTTCTCTAGTTTTTCTGTATCTGATGAAAACAATCAGCAGATTCTCAGATTCTCTGTCTCTCACATTGTTTCTTGTCTTTCAGCAGATCGGGGTCTGCAGGAGGTTTTAGACCAACATAAGATCAGTCTGAGGAGGAGATGTGAACATGTGACTGAAGGAACTGAGGAAACAGGAAGTAGAACCCTCCTCAACAGGATCTACACTGAGCTCTACATCACAGAGGGACAGAGTGAAGAGGTTGATACTGAACATGAGGTGAGGCAGCTTGAGACGGCTTCCAAGAGGAAGAGCCTCCACGACACTCCCATCAAGTGCCACGACATCTTTAAAGCCTTCACTGACCAGCAGAGCAGCATCAGAGTCGTCCTGACCTGCGGCGTCGCTGGCGTTGGAAAAACCTTCTCGGTGCAGAAGTTCACTCTGGACTGGGCAGAGGGTTTAGAAAACCAAGATGTGGGTCTGCTGGCTGTGCTTTCGTTCAGGGAGCTGAACCTGGTGAGAGACGAGCAGCACAGTCTTCTCACGCTGCTCCGTGTTTTCCATCCAACATTACAGAAGCTCACGGCAGAGACGCTCGCTGTCTGTAAACCTGTGATCGTCTTTGACGGCCTGGATGAAAGCAAACTTTCTCTGGACTTCAACCACAGGGAGGTCGTGTCTGAGGTCACACAGAGGTCATCGGTCAACGTGCTGCTCACAAACCTCATCCAGGGGAATCTGCTTCCCTCGGCTCTCGTCTGGATAACCTCCCGACCTGCGGCGGCCAATCAGATCCCTCCTCCATGTGTTGACAGGGTGACAGAAGTACGAGGCTTCACTGACGCCCAGAAGGAGGAGTACTTCAGGAGGAGGTTCAGTGATGAGGAGCTGAGCAGCAGAATCATCTCACACATCAAGACGTCCAGGAGCCTCCACATCATGTGTCAAATCCCAGTCTTCTGCTGGATCAGTGCTACAGTTCTGGAGCACATGTTGACCACAGACCAGAGAGGAGAGCTGCCCAAGACCCTGACGGACCTGTACTCACACTTCCTGCTGGTTCAGACAAAGAGGAAGAACAACAAGTACGGTGGAGGACATGAGACGAGTCCACAGCAGCTGACGGAGGCTGACAGGGACGTTCTTCTGAAGCTGGGGAGGCTGGCGCTTAAACATCTGGAGGAAGGAAACATCATGTTCTACCAAGAAGACCTGGAGCAGTATGGTCTTAATGTCACAGAGGCCTCGGTGTACTCAGGAGTTTGTACTGAGATCTTCAGAAGAGAGTGTGTGATCTTCCAGAAATCAGTCTACTGCTTTGTTCACCTGAGCGTTCAGGAGTTTCTGGCTGCAGTCTACATGTTCCACTGTTACACCAAGAGGAACTCAGAAGAACTCAACAACTTCTTGGGAACATATGGGAACACAGACGGTACCTTCTCCCTGGATGACCTCCTGGAGAGAACCATGGAGAAATCCCTCACCAGTAAAAATGGTCATCTGGATCTGTTTGTTCGCTTCCTTCACGGCCTCAGTCTGGAGTCCAACCAGAGAGTCTTAGGAGGCCTGCTGGGTCAGACAGAGAACAATCCAGAGATCATCCAGAGAGTCTTAGGAGGCCTGCTGGGTCAGACAGAGAACAATCCAGATATAATCCAGAGAATCATCAACAACCTGAAGCAGATGCAGAGTAATAACATTTCTCCTGACAGAAGCATCAACATCTTCCACTGTCTGACTGAGATGAACGACCACTCAGTACATCAGCAGATGCAACAGTTCCTGACGTCAGAGAACAAATCAGAGGAGAAACTCTCTGAGATCCACTGCTCAGCTCTGGCCTACATGCTGCAGATGTCAGAGGAGGTTCTGGATGAGTTGGACCTGAAGAAGTTCAACACATCAAACCAGGGTCGACGGAGACTGATCCCAGCTGTGAGGAACTGCAGGAAGGCTCTGTGAGTCCAGACATGATCAATAACATGTTGAATCAGTGCAGATGAGTCAAACACACACAGTGTTCAATGATTCTCCTTCTTGTGGGCAGCATGGTGTTGTAGTGGTCAACACTGTTAGTGCAGCCTCTCTGTGAGGAGGATGTTCTCCTCCTGTCTGCAGGGTTTTCTCTGGGTTCTCCAGCTTCATCCACAAACCAAAGACATGTAGTGTGTGTGTGTATAATATATGTATACAATAGTACATGTGTACATATGGTATATATACATTCTCATCTCATTGTTGTATATCCAGTATGTTCTAGAAGTTTTCTTGAAGCTGGTGAAAGATGAACTCAGTCTGTTTGATTCACTCCAGAGTTTCTGAGGCTACATTTAAACATGAAACATGACTCGTCAACATTTTGTGCTCAGAGACCGTGAACTGCAGGACTCCGTGTTAAAGTGAAGATCTGGATTCATGATCCGACACCATCGATTAAAAACTGTCGTCTAAATCATCCCAATAAAAAACAGAACAAATGAACGTGAACTTAGTTGAAAAGTTTTAAACATGAACAGTTTATTCTTTCTTCAAACTAGAATTCTCATCCTGTGTCTGTGCACCACCACCAACCAGTGCAGAGTCAGTCCCTGCAGGTCACTGACATGTTGCATTCACAATAATATGAGGTCACTGTAACCTTTGACCTTCGACCACTGAAATCTAATCAGTTGATCTTTGAGTCCAATGGTCAAAATGTGAAGAAGTTCTCTAAAGACAGACTTGAGACGTCATGTTCAAGTCCTTGACCTCTGACCTTTGACCACCTGAATCTAATGAGGTCATCTGTTAGTCTGAATGAACGCTTGTACCAAATCTGAAAGGATTCTCTTGAGGTGTTTTTAAGATCAAATGTTCAAGAGGCAGAAAGTGGATTAACCAGGGTGAGGGTCACATGATAACGTTTTGTATGAATGTTGTGTTTTCTGATTTTATTCTCACACATTTGATATTTTCTTTAATTACAGACTCGTTGGTTGTGGACTCTCAGAGATTCATTATGAAGTCGTGGCCTCAGCTCTGAAGTCAGACCCCTCACATCTGAGAGAACTGGATCTGAGTAGAAACGAGCTGCAGGACTCAGGAGTGAAGCTGCTCTGTGCTGGACTGGAGAGTCCAACCTGTCGACTGGAGACTCTGAGGTCAGGTCCTTAAATCCTTGAATGTTCACTTTTCTAAAGTTCTTTCTTATTTGGTCATTTATTTAAATCGAACTGTCTCAGTTCTGCTCACTGTCCCTCAGTCATCTGTCCCTCACCCAGCCTGTCAGTCACGTCCACCTCATCAGTCCAACTCCATTCATAAAGTGTCAGTGAGTAACATGTGGACAGAGACCGAGCACTCGTCCTCCTCAGGCTCTCAACAATAAGACACGTTCTTATTGAAGCACGTTGGACAGTTGATGAGTATAGAACCAAACAGGAAGTGACTGTCAGGAGCCATCTCTACTTTAAACAGTGTTTAATGACACAAACCTACTCAGTGACCAAACACACAGAGAAGAAGGTGATGAATGAAACAATGGTCCAACATGTCTGATGTGATATTTATCTTCAGGTCACAGACTGGACTGAAGTCAGCAGCATGTTGAGAGTCTGTGTTGACATGATGACGATCCACAATAACAGGAGGACACATTCAAACATTCACATTTCTTTATCCAGGTTGAGTCTCCGGGTCCAAATAATCTATTGTTACTGAATCAGGACTCGTCTTTAGTCCAACATGTCTGATTTCATATTTATCTTCCATGTTATGAGTCTGTGCTGACATGAATATCTGTTATTTTCACACATGAACTCAGATTCATTTACAGTTAAGTTTTATTCTTTCTTCAGGTTGGAGTGCTGCAGTCTGTCAGAGATCAGCTGTTCTTCTCTGGCTTCAGCTCTGAGGTCAAACCCCTCTCATCTGAGAGAACTGGATCTGAGTATCAACAAGCTGCAGTACTCAGGAGTGAAGGAGCTGTGTGGTCTTCTACAGAGTCCAACCTGTCCACTGGAGACTCTGAGGTCAGTTCACTGACTTTTGTAGATCTCATATCTATAACACAGCATTTATACACAGTTCATCTCATTTAATACTCATTTTATTATTTTTTAAATAATTTTATTTCCTTTTTTATCATCAACATACAGCAGCTTTGTAATCCAGTAAGTGCTAAATGCTAATACAGAGGTGTGTCTGTTGCATTTTCGTCCCCTCCCCTCTACATGTCCCTCCCCCCGAAAACAAAAATCTTATCATACACAACAACTCAATTCAATTTAGTTCAATTTTATTTGTATAGCGCCAAATCATAATATACATATCTCAAGGCTCTGTACATAGAAGGTGAAGACCTCAACATCATGTTAAATCTAGAGAAACACAACAGTTCCCACAATGAGCAGCACTTTGAGACTGTGGAGGAAAAACTCCCTCATTAACAGAGAGAAGCCTCTAGAACCAGACTCAATGTGGAGACATCTGCCTCCACCGGTTGGGGTGAGCAAAGAAAATGGGGGGAGGAGAGGAGAGAGAGGGATAGTGGGGAGGGGGAAGTAGGGGAGAGGGGGGGCGAGAAAGACCGGGGACACTTGAGCACCATCAGGCATCAGATCTGACTTGTTAAAATGTGAACAACAGTGTAAAGACTATTAATTATTATTGATGACAGACACATTTGATATCATAATGAATTACTGAGATATTGTAATTAGTAATAGTAAAAGTTGTTGTCCTGAGGTTCAGGGGTCAGAGATATCTGAGATGAGAGAGAAAAAGAGAGAGAGAGACTATGGGAGGACAAAGTGAAACAGTCATTGACATGTATTAAAATAAATGAATGAATGAATGTGGGGGGGCAGAGAGACAGAGAGAAGTGGAGAGGTGCTCAGTGCATGATGGGAGTTCCCCCAGCAGTCTAGACCTATAGCAGCTTAACTAAGTGATGGGTCAGGACCTGATCCAGAACTATAGACTTTATCAAAGAGGAACGTTTTAGTTTAACTTTAATGCTGAGATGGTGTCTGCCTCCTGAACCCAGAGTGGGAGCTGGTTCCACAGGAGAGGAGCCTGGTAGCTGAAGGTTCTACCTCCTGTTCTGCTCTTACTGACTCTAGAACCACAAGAGAGCCTGTGTTTTGTGACTGAAGTGATCTCTTTGGATAATATGGTGTTATCAGCTCTTTGAGATATGAAGAGCTTGATTGTTAAGAGCTTTAAATGTGAGGAGCAGGATTTTGAAATCTATTCTGAATCTTACAGGGAGTCAGTGTAGAGAAGCCAAGACAGGAGTAATATGATCTCTCCTTCTAGTTCCTGTCAGCACTCGTGCTGCAGCATTTTGGACCAACTGGAGACTCTTTACCGATTTCCTGGGGCATCCTGATATGGAAAATAAAAGCTCCCGCCTGCTTCCTGAACAGGCCCCGCTGAGCGGCTAATGCTAACAGCGGTGTCCCGTCCAGGTCACAGGGGCTCCTGCTGGAGGCTGGAGGCTTCGGGCAGGTTACCAGAACCAAAAAATGGGCAATTAAAAAAGTAATGAAGCCTAGAACCAGGTATGGACAGGCCTCTGACACAGGAGTCTGTGGCCATGGTAGAATAGCAGTAGATATATTTTTTAGTACCAACGTGAACACATTTAGATTCATTCCATTTGGATTAGTCTTGTCTTGCTTTTCGGCAGGATGTAGTTTGTATTTAAGAGTAATTAATGATGAATGTGAGATGAGTCCAGGCTGTGCTTGTGTGTTCGTTTAGGCATCGTCATGTAGTTCATTCATAGTTGTACATAGTCAGAGCATCCTGAGGTCCAGGGAACGACTCCTGTGTCAGAGGCCTGTCCATACCTGGTTCTAGGCTTCATTATTTTTTTAATTTGGGTCAGCTACTACATGGGAGACAATCAATGGAGCTGATTTATGAATCAAAATAGCAGTACCCCTAGCTTTACTGTTGAATTTAGACTGGAACATTTGTCCAACACAATCTTTCTTCATTTTCGGGTGATCTCTATTTGTAGCTGAGTTTGTTGAAGAAATGCAATGTTGACTTTAAGGTGTAAGAGATGAGAGAATACTTGATGACGTTTGATTGGATGGTTAAGTCCCCGAACATTCCAGCTGATTAGATTCATGTGGCAGCCGTTTCTCCCTGAAGTTGAGGGAGCAGGTGTTGCCATCAGAGTTTATGGAAGAAGAAAATGTGAAGGATCATTTTATACCTTTTGTGATGTATCTGAGTTAGCTGTGTAACTCTAGTCGACCTTAGTACGTTCAAACATGACCAAGTGAATACAGATAAAACCTTCAACACAAACAATGAACACATCAACCCCAACCTCCCCATTATCCTCAGTGTCATTCTCTAAAGAAAGACACAAGACTCCCAAAGCTTCCAAGCTTTTTCTGAGATCACACTCTTGGTCTCAGCCACTGTCTCTTTAATAGAAAAGTATTTGAGCTATAATCAGTCTATTAAACTAGTGATTCAATTATCTGATAGAGAATCAACATAAGGTAGAACCCCCCCCTTTGTTTTTAATAAACAATCCAATAAAATAAAATATATTAGATAAAGAAAATACCTGCAAATGTACTTAATGGGCCGTCACAACATAAAGAGAGAGAGAGAGTCACAGGTTTGGATCATGGCCATAGCCGGAGATCATTGACATATTATGCATAGACTATATAGTGGTAACGTAAACCCCCGGACCGCCCGGGGAATGTAAACGAGCGTACCCTAGCGGAGTTTGCCCTTTGACCTCATGACGTCATTTGTTGTCAAGTGAAGCTATGCCCGAACGCTTCATTTAATACTCATTGAACATAATTCCTCTTCAGACATAACTTGAATCCATTCATTCATTAATCTGGGACATTTTAAATATTCAGCTACTTGTTAAAACTCATCTGTGTTTAGTTCTGGATTTCATAAACTGATCTGCAGGACAGAGACCGGGTCCAAATAATCTATTGTTACTGAATCAGGACTCGTCTTTAGTCCAACATGTCTGATTTCATATTTATCTTCCATGTTATGAGTCTGTGCTGACATGAATATCTGTTATTTTCACACATGAACTCAGATTCATTTACAGTTAAGTTTTATTCTTTCTTCAGGTTGAGTCTCTGCAGACTGTCAGAGATCAGCTGTTCTTCTCTGGCTTCAGCTCTGAGGTCAAACCCCTCTCATCTGAGAGAACTGGATCTGAGTAACAACGAGCTGCAGGACTCAGGAGTGAAGGAGCTGTGTGGTCTTCTACAGAGTCCAACCTGTCCACTGGAGACTCTGAGGTCAGTTCACTGACTGACTTTTGTAGATCTCATATCTATAACACAACATTTATACACAGTTCATCTCATTTAATACTCATTGTATTATTTTTTATAATTTTCTTTTTCTTTTTTATCAACAACATACAGCAGCTTTGTAATCCAGTAAGAGCTAAATGCTAATACAGAGGTGTGTCTGTTGCATCTTCGTCCCCTCCCCTCTACATGTCCCTCCCCCGAAAACAAAAAACATCTCATACACAACAAATAGAAACAAACAAACAAAACAATAGTAATAGTGACAATAATATCTCTAAATAAAAAGATGAACAAACAAAACAAAAGGATAAACAATAACATGAAATGAAGTCAAATGTCAACTTTCACAAGAAAAACTTCAGGCAAAACAACAACAAATGATAATGAGCAAATGTCCATACAATCCAGTAAAGAGGAAGACATGTATGTCAATCACAGCTGTCTCCATGTCAAATGTTTTACACCTTGGTTCAAACACAAATCAGTCACAGAAGGGTACACAGCTTTAGCGTCTTCATGTGTGCTAGAAATGGTTGCCACGTCTTATCCAATGTACCTGTTGAACCACCTAACGTCCACCTTATTTTCTCCAGATGTAAAAACTTCAGAAGTTCTGGAGTCCATAGCACATGAGTGGGAGAGGCCTCCTGCTTCCATTTCACAAGGAGAAGTCTCCGAGCAATTAGGGAGGCGAAAGCAATAGCATTGGAGTAATGTTTGGGAAGGAGAGCGTCTTCAGAAACTCCTCCAGAAATTGCAATCAAAGGGGGAGGGGTTAAATTGAGTCCAAACACCTCAGAGAATGTCTCAAATATAGACGTCCAATAATTGTGAAGATTTGGACAAGTCGAAAAAGTATGAATGAGGGAGCCTGTGTCTGCTTTACATCTGTTGCATAAGGGCTCTAACCCTGGATCAATCTTTGCTCATGTTTCCTTTGACAAATGAAGCCATGTAGAACCTTCAATTGTAGGAGTCCATGTCTGGCACAGATGGAGGAACAACGTACTCTATGGAGGACAGACTGCCACATGTCCTCTGTTATTGTGTTTAGAACAAGGTCCATCTGTTTGGAGATGTACTGGAGAAATCCTGCATCAGATAGCAGGAGAGGGTTAAGCCTCCATGAGTAAATAGAATTTTGATGAGGAAAGCTGAGCTCTAACACCAGAGGGCTATGATCAGATATTACAATACTATTATACATGCATGCTTTTACCTGAGATAATCACTTTTTATCAACCAAAAAGTCATGGATGCACGAGTATGTTTGATGTACAGGAGAGAAGAACCAGTGTTGTCTGATGGATAAAGAAGTGGCCGTGCGTCAACGACCCCATCGGTCTCCAGATACGACTGCAGAACCAGAGCAGACTTTGAGAGTGGTGACGGTCTTGTGGAAGAGCGGTCAAGTGTAGGGTCCATGATAGTATTCATGTCTCCCCAAGTAATAATGAGTGAGTGTTAATACCAGGTAATGAGTGAAGAACGTTTCTGAAAGAATCACTATCGTCCCAGTTGGGGGCGTATACATTAGCTAAGAGTAAAGGGCGTTAAATAAAGAGCCAGTTACAATTACATAACGGCCATTTGGGTCAGCTACTACATGGGAGACAATCAATGGAGCTGATTTATGAATCAAAATAGCAGTACCCCTAGCTTTACTGTTGAATTTAGACTGGAACATTTGTCCAACACAATCTTTCTTCATTTTCAGGTGATCTCTATTTTTAGCTGAGTTTGTTGAAGAAATGCAATGTTGACTTTAAGGTGTAAGAGATGAGAGAATACTTGATGACGTTTGATTGGATGGTTAAGTCCCCGAACATTCCAGCTGATTAGATTCATGTGGCAGCCGTTTCTCCCTGAAGTTGAGGGAGCAGGTGTTGCCATCAGAGTTTATGGAAGAAGAAAATGTGAAGGATCATTTTATACCTTTTGTGATGTATCTGAGTTAGCTGTGTAACTCTAGTCGACCTTAGTACGTTCAAACATGACCAAGTAAATACAGATAAAACCTTCAACACAAACAATGAACACATCAACCCCAACCTCCCCATTATCCTCAGTGTCATTCTCTAAAGAAAAACACAAGACTCCCAAAGCTTCCAAGCTTTTTCTGAGATCACACTCTTGGTCTCAGCCACTGTCTCTTTGATAGAAAAGTATTTGAGCTATAATCAGTCTATTAAACTAGTGATTCAATTATCTGATAGAGAATCAACATAAGGTAGAACCCCCCCCACTTTTGTTTTTAATAAACAATCCAATAAAATAAAATATATTAGATAAAGAAAATACCTGCAAATGTACTTAATGGGCCGTCACAACATAAAGAGAGAGAGAGAGAGAGTCACAGGTTTGGATCATGGCCATAGCCGGAGATCATTGACATATTATGCATAGACTATATAGTGGTAACGTAAACCCCCGGACCGCCCGGGGAATGTAAACGAGCGTACCCTAGCGGAGTTTGCCCTTTGACCTCATGACGTCATTTGTTGTCAAGTGAAGCTATGCCCGAACGCTTCATTTAATACTCATTGAACATAATTCCTCTTCAGAAATAACTTGAATCCATTCATTCATTAATCTGTGACATTTTAAATATTCAGCTACTTGTTAAAACTCATCTGTGTTTAGTTCTGGATTTCATAAACTGATCTGCAGGACAGAGACCGGGTCCAAATAATCTATTGTTACTGAATCAGGACTCGTCTTTAGTCCAACATGTCTGATTTCATATTTATCTTCCATGTTATGAGTCTGTGCTGACATGAATATCTGTTATTTTCACACATGAACTCAGATTCATTTACAGTTAAGTTTTATTCTTTCTTCAGGTTGAGGAGCTGCAGTCTGTCAGAGATCAGCTGTTCTTCTCTGGCTTCAGCTCTGAGGTCAAACCCCTCTCATCTGAGAGAACTGGATCTGAGCTACAACAAGCTGCAGGACTCAGGAGTGAAGGAGCTGTGTGGTCTTCTACAGAGTCCAACCTGTCCACTGGAGACTCTGAGGTCAGTTCACTGACTTTTGTAGATCTCATATCTATAACACAGCATTTATACACAGTTCATCTCATTTAATACTCATTGTATTATTTTTTTAATTATTTTATTTCCCTTTTTTATCATCAACATACAGCAGCTTTGTAATCCAGTAAGTGCTAAATGCTAATACAGAGGTGTGTCTGTTGCATTTTCGTCCCCTCCCCTCTACATGTCCCTCCCCCGAAAACAAAAAACATCTCATACACAACAAATAGAAACAAACAAACAAAACAATAGTAATAGTGACAATAATATCTCTAAATAAAAAGATGAACAAACAAAACAAAAGGATAAACAATAACATGAAATGAAGTCAAATGTCAACTTTCACAAGAAAAACTTCAGGCAAAACAACAACAAATAATAATGAGCAAATGTCCATACAATCCAGTAAAGAGGAAGACATATATGTCAATCACAGCTGTCTCCATGTCAAATGTTTTACACCTTGGTTCAAACACAAATCAGTCACAGAAGGGTACACAGCTTTAGCGTCTTCATGTGTGCTAGAAATGGTTGCCACGTCTTATCCAATGTACCTGTTGAACCACCTAACGTCCACCTTATTTT
Organism: Paralichthys olivaceus; assembly: GCF_024713975.1. Lineage (NCBI taxonomy): Eukaryota > Metazoa > Chordata > Actinopteri > Pleuronectiformes > Paralichthyidae > Paralichthys > Paralichthys olivaceus. The sequence continues at coordinate 1,393,829 of NC_091094.1, forward strand.
CTCCAGATGTAAAAACTTCAGAAGTTCTGGAGTCCATAGCACATGAGTGGGAGAGGCCTCCTGCTTCCATTTCACAAGGAGAAGTCTCCGAGCAATTAGGGAGGCGAAAGCAATAGCATTGGAGTAATGTTTGGGAAGGAGAGCGTCTTCAGAAACTCCTCCAGAAATTGCAATCAAAGGGGGAGGGGTTAAATTGAGTCCAAACACCTCAGAGAATGTCTCAAATATAGACGTCCAATAATTGTGAAGATTTGGACAAGTCCAAAAAGTATGAATGAGGGAACCTGTGTCTGCCTTACATCTGTTGCATAAGGGCTCTAACCCTGGATCAATCTTTGCTCATGTTTCCTTTGACAAATGAAGCCATGTAGAACCTTCAATTGAGAATCAACATAAGGTAGAACCCCCCCCCCCCCTTTTGTTTTTAATAAACAATCCAATAAAATAAAATATGTTAGATAAAGAAAATACCTGCAAATGTACTTAATGGGCCGTCACAACATAAAGAGAGAGAGAGAGAGTCACAGGTTTGGATCATGGCCATAGCCGGAGATCATTGACATATTATGCATAGACTATATAGTGGTAACGTAAACCCCCGGACCGCCCGGGGAATGTAAACGAGCGTACCCTAGCGGAGTTTGCCCTTTGACCTCATGACGTCATTTGTTGTCAAGTGAAGCTATGCCCGAACGCTTCATTTAATACTCATTGAACATAATTCCTCTTCAGACATAACTTGAATCCATTCATTCATTCATCTGTGACATTTTAAATATTCAGCTACTTGTTAAAACTCATCTGTGTTTAGTTCTGGATTTCATAAACTGATCTGCAGGACAGAGACCGGGTCCAAATAATCTGTTGTTACTGAATCAGGACTCGTCTTTAGTCCAACATGTCTGATTTCATATTTATCTTCCATGTTATGAGTCTGTGCTGACATGAATATCTGTTATTTTCACACATGAACTCAGATTCATTTACAGTTAAGTTTTATTCTTTCTTCAGGTTGGAGTGGTGCAGTCTGTCAGAGATCAGCTGTTCTTCTCTGGCTTCAGCTCTGAGGTCAAACCCCTCTCATCTGAGAGAACTGGATCTGAGTAACAACAAGCTGCAGGACTCAGGAGTGAAGGAGCTGTGTGGTCTTCTACAGAGTCCAACCTGTCCACTGGAGACTCTGAGGTCAGGTCCTTAAATCCTTGAATGTTCAGTGTTCCAAATTTCTTTCTTATTTGGTCATTATCTATCGAAATCGAACTGTCTCCGTTCTGCTCACTGTCCCTCAGTCATCTGTCCCTCACCCAGCCTGTCAGTCACGTCCACCTCATCAGTCCAACTCCATTCATAAAGTTTCAGTGAGTAACATGTGGACAGAGACCGAGCACTCGTCCTCCTCAGGTTCTCAACAATAAGACACGTTCTTATTGAAGCACGTTGGACAGTTGATGAGTATAGAACCAAACAGGAAGTGACTGTCAGGAGCCATCTCTACTTTAAACAGTGTTTAATGACACAAACCTACTCAGTGACCAAACACACAGAGAAGAAGGTGATGAATGAAACAATGGTCCAACATGTCTGATGTGATATTTATCTTCAGGTCACAGACTGGACTGAGGTCAGCAGCATGTTGAGAGTCTGTGTTGACATGATGACGATCCACAATAACAGGAGGACACATTCAAACATTCACATTTCTTTATCCAGGTTGAGTCTCCGTGTCCAAATAATCTATTGTTACTGAATCAGGACTCGTCTTTAGTCCAACATGTCTGATTTCATATTTATCTTCCATGTTATGAGTCTGTGCTGACATGAATATCTGTTATTTTCACACATGAACTCAGATTCATTTACAGTTAAGTTTTATTCTTTCTTCAGGTTGAGGAGCTGCAGTCTGTCAGAGATCAGCTGTTCTTCTCTGGCTTCAGCTCTGAGGTCAAACCCCTCTCATCTGAGAGAACTGGATCTGAGATACAACAAGCTGCAGGACTCAGGAGTGAAGGAGCTGTGTGGTCTTCTACAGAGTCCAACCTGTCCACTGGAGACTCTGAGGTCAGTAGATGGTTGGAGTCGGTCCACGCTGCTTTCATCAGTATTTTACTAAACACAGTCAGTATCACAGTAAAGATCCAGGGTCTGGACCAGAAGCAGGATTTGTGGTTATCAGGTTAACTTCAGGTTTAGTTTTTTCAGTCCTACGAAGCTCGTTCACTTCTCATCAGGGTAAATCACCATGGTAACTGATGATGGACGGCTAACATGCTCCGGAGCAGGTGAAGTTGGAGATCAACCTGTTTAAAAGCTCCGCCCACTGAGCAAAGTAACTACACTGTTGTGTGGACATGTTGAAGTGTCTTCGTAGTTCAGGCCTCAGTGTTTCCTCAGTGAAGCTGTGAGAGGACAACGATGACAGACTTCAGGATTGGACAGAAACACAGAGAGACAACAGTCGGCCAATCAGAAGAGCCAGAAGCCGGTTGTGATCGTTTGATTGAGTTGAAGACGACAGTTGTTGTTGTTTTCATGTGAACAGGAAGTGAAGCTGGACCACAGCTGACAGCCTCACATGATGAGCAGAGACGTCTTCATCTGATCTGAGACACTTTGTTCTCTCACTTCATCAGTGAACAACTGATCAGTTGGCTCTTTGTCACAGCTCTGAGATCAGTGTGACTGAAGCCTCAGAGAAGCATCATCACCATGGTAACCATGAGCTGTCTCTACAGAGCAGAAGCTCTGCTGAGGTCCATCTGTCTCATCTGTCTCATCTGTCTCATCTGTCTCATCTGTCTCATCTGTCCACTGACAGTTTGTCAGAAGCACATGTTCATCAACACACAGTGAAACATGTCTTCACCTGTAACAGCAGGAAATCCACCTCTCAAGTGTCCACTCTGCACTTTCACATGCAGAGGAAACACACGTGATGGTCAAAGTGTGTGCAGCTCTTAGCGTGTTCATTCCAACACGTGAACATGAAGCAGAAAGGAAGCTGCTCCACCTCTGAACAGGACTGAAGTCCCTGCTGCTCTTTATACTGGATGTGCTGCATCACTGACTCACAGCTGATGAAGTGAGTCTCTGTTAACACTGATGTCTTCTTCTCTCAACAGATGGAGATGATCTTTGTAAAGGTGAGTGTGAAGAGGACAGTGTGAAGAGGACAGTGTGAAGAGGACAGTGTGTGTGGACGGAGGCTGAGCTGTGTCCTGATGATCCAGAGGCTGAAGCAGCAGCAGCTTGTGTGTAGTCTCCAATTCACCCAACCCCTCATCTGCATGTGTTTGGACTGTGAGATGAAGCCGGAGCACCTGGAGAAAACACGGGGAGAACATGCAAACTGCACACAGAGACACCGCATCTGAACCGGGATTCAAACCACGAACCTTCTTGCCCCAAAATCTTGCCCCTCGTTATGGATTGTGTTTATTCACATGAAGAATGTGTTTATTGAAATGACACCCAGCAGAATATATAAACCCTCTATACAGAGTCACATCTAGTGTATCTAAGTCTGTCTTTATCATTGTCCTGCTTTGTCCCTCAGTATATGTCCATGTGTGTATAACCACATCCTGTCTGTTTGCTTCAGGTTCCTGGATTCACATCACACGTTGATTTAGTTGGACACAAAGTGTGCTGACTGCTGATTGTGGTCAAATTAAACCAATAAGTTAGTTAAAAAGTGTGTTAAGTTTAAAGAACAGCCAGTGTTCTGTTTTCTGTTGGAGCATCCGAGTGAGCACTCTTTATTGTTTGTAGTCTTCAGAAGTAGCATCAGAGTGATGTCCTCACCGCTCTGTCCCAGGGCGCCTCTTCTCTGCTCCTTCAGTTAGCTCCGTACTTCTTCAAGTTCAGCTCAGAGAAAACTAACAGCGATAATAATTCACGGTGTTCCTGAAAGGTTTTCTGCTGCGCTTCTGCCCTGGAGACTATTTGTCTGTAAGTAGTGTGTATAAGCAATCTCATGTTAACTGTCTGATTGAGCTGCTCATCGGCACTGCTCTGTTAGCACAATATTAGCACAGGAGCTAGCTCTTTTTGCTAATTCGTTGTGACTGCAGTTTTTGACCGTTTGGCTGTTTTCATACAGAAAAGGACATTTATACTTTGTAGTGACAGTATGTGTATAGTACTAACCTGTAATGTGTTATAGGAACTTAACTATGTTCTTCTTTTCTCTGTAATGTTCCAGTTGTACAACACAAATCAAACCCAGTGAATAACAAGAAGAGTCGAGCCTCGTGTGTTCAGTGAAGACTTGGATGTCCTCTGGCTGTCTGGCTTTGCTCAAGGTTTCGCGCTGCAAGGGCAGGACACAAAGTGAAACCCATTTAAATCACTTTGAGTCAGACACATGAATTTCATCGTATTTCATTGCCAGCCTTTTTGAGACGGAGCTACTTCATGGGAACTGAGTCATACGAAGGGCTGCCAGTTTGATAGTTATATATTATTATTAATGATAAATGATTCTCATCTGTGTGAAGACGCTGATCACGTTCATGATTTCTCACAGTAATTATCAACATTGACTTAACAAGGTGGGAAACAGATGATATCAGGGTTCAACACTTTATTTCTATGAATCTCAGCAAGTGTTTACATTTTCAGACGATCACTTCTTCAACATTTCATCAGACAAATGTTCCATTTTCACGAGCCACCGACCGACCGTTAACAAATCATAGTCAGGAGTCAACTTCAGAATGAGAATAAACATTTGACAGAATCAAAAATAAATCATTCAATGAATTAGAAACGCATATCAAATCTAAGACGCAGCTCACTGGTGAGTTGTGTTATTTTCAGAACAGGCCTGCGGGCGACTCATGTGGTCCTTGGGGGCGACCTGGTGCCCACGGGCACCGTGTTGGTGACCCCTGGTGTAGGGTATAGGTTCGTTTGACACACACACTCACTGTAAACATACATGTGCAAAGGAGATTTCCCACAGCACGACCTCTGAGGTTTACGAGGCTCCCTGGGATCATTGTAACGTGTGTGTGTGTGTGTGTGTGTGTGTGTGTGTGTGTGTGCAGTATGTTTACATGCAAATGTCTACATACAATCATCCCATGATATTTTCCTCCATGAGCAGATTCATGTGATTTCCTCATGTTCTCAGTGAACATGTGTAAACACATTGGCTGCTTTGACTGTAGCAGCTGGTTTGTGTAGCAGTTGTGTGTTGTTGGTTACTACGGTTACCACTGTAGGATGTGTGATGTGTGCACCATGAGTTTTCTCTCTTTATTGTATATTTAGTTATTTTGGATTTATTGTGAATGTGGATGAAATGTGCGTTGACTCGAACGCTCTCCTGTTGCCGTGCAGATGATGGGAAGGTGGTGAAGGCGGTGTCGGTCATCAAACACAACTGGGACACAGAGGAGCTCATTCTGGAGGAGCTGACCGTCTTCCAGGTGACGTAGAGTTTCAATACTGCTTCTGATCCAGGAACCAAAAGAACTCGAGCTTTCACAGGAAGCTTCGTGTTTTTTTACCCACTGTGTGAAGTTTCTCACAGTCTCTCCAGCCCCCGACCCAAGAAATACTGGAGCAAGAGGTTGGAAGCATATAAAGTACGGAGATTTGAGCTGGTTCCATTACGCTGCTGCCACTAAACTGTGAGAAAGAAAATCAGAAGGCTGACGACGTTTTCATGGTTTTATCTTTTAACAGAACTACTTCTTAGGATGAAACATGTTCGTCCGTATCATTTTTCACTTTGATTTGATTTGTGGAAATCATTTCACTGCTCTTCTTCGTTCTCTGTGAATCCTGACACACACACACACACACACACATACACACACACACACACACACACACACACATACACACACGCAGGACTTTAATGCCTAAAACCCAAGTTTGTTGTAATGTCTCTCACTGCTCATCTTCCAGCTCTGCACCCTGTGATGTTCTGTGTGTGCGTGTAGTTTTTCAGTGGAACGTGTTCATCTGGACAAACTCCCCAAAAGAGAAACAAGCAGATATCAGGACGCATATTTCCCAAGATCCTCTGTGTTTACAAACGGACCAGGAAGACGAGCAGAGAGATGACAAAAATAGGAAAAGCACATTTTTGTGTGTTTCTGTTTTTAAACAGATGAAGAAGATGAGGAGGAAGAACAAGGAGAGGATGAAAGAAAAGGGAAAGAGAATCAAAACACTGTGCAGGTGAAGGGAAGGAAGGACGAGAACAAACAAACAGGAAACCAGGCGTTCGTTGTTTACCAACAACTGAGACAGGAACTGAGTCATTTCTGGGTGTAAAGAGCCGGAGGTGACCGTACAGCTGCAGGAGCAACTGACAGGTTGTTTGGATCCTGACTGGGTTTCAGGTCGGAGGCTGTAGTCGGTCGGTCTGTGGGCTTTGAGTTTCCTTCATCCACCCCTCGGCTCATTCAGAGCGGTCGAGGGTCACTGACTCTCCTCTGTGAGGCCATGAAATGAGTCAGTGGTCCAGAAAAATGGAGCTCGGGGGTAATTTATCCACCTGATGGAGAGAGAGACTCATTAGATTTCTGACCTCAGAGCGAGGCCGCAGCATTTAACGTTCACCTCAACCTCTGCACGGCTGAAATATCAGTTCAGGTAAAGATCAGTCACCGTTTCTGTGTCGGTCACATGAGCCTCCACTCCTCCTTTTATTTTCCAGCTTTGTCTTCAGACTGTGTGGTTTGTTGCGACTGAATGAACGAAGCTCAGTGAAGAACTATTTCAAACGGCGTCTTTAAGGCTCCTGAGGTCGTTAGAAAACTGAGACACACAAACATTGAACACCAGGCTGTGAAGAAGACGAGGGAGAAGAGGAGTTTTCATGTTCAGTGTGATCAACTTGAATTTCTAAAATGAAATGTGACACAATCTGGTATCAAATGCATAGAAATGTGTGTGTTAATAAATCTACGTGGATTCGTTCGGCTCATCGTAAACAGCTGTAGATGCACGTTGGTATAAACGTGTGTTTTTGTGTGAAGCAACAGAAACATTCATCCATTTTTCTTTTTATTCCACAGAGTCCGACTCCCATCCTGAGCATGAAGCTGTCGACCAAGAGGGTGCGTCCTCTGACTTTTGTTTACATGCACGGAAACCATCTGATGCGAACATTTCTCGTACAAGTTTCAGCAAAAGTCGCGCGTGCTTAGGACGACACCAATCTGACATTGGGGGATGGGGAAAGAATAAGAAACCCAATAGGATCCTTGCAGCGGTCACTGCTCAGGCTCTAATTAGTCCAGTAAATGTTGTGTTCAAAGTTGTGTTGTTTAGTTGAGACTTGTGTTGTTGTTACAACAGTATAATGAACTCTCAATAAAATCAATCTCTCTCTGTGTCGTCCGTCTCGACCACAGCAACAGCTGTACGTGTCCGGCGAGCTCAGCGTGGCCCAGCTGGGGCTCCAGAGGTGCGAGCTGTACGGGACGGACTGTGCTAAGTGTTGTCTGGCCAGAGACCCCTACTGCTCCTGGGATGGACAGACCTGCTCCAGGTTCTTCCCCACCAGCAAGAGGTAGAGAGGGACAGAGGGGTAATGAGGACACCACACATTCATAACAGTTACCACATGTACATCACACTTTCCCCTGGTTTGGTGTTAGGCGGGCACGGAGACAGGATGTGAAGTATGGAGACCCCTGGAGTCAGTGCCCAGTCACAGAGGACGGTGAGTTTGATATGAAGTCTCTTTATATCAGAGGATCTGAGAGGAGGATTTCCTCCATCGATCATGTGTTTAAAGTGACGCAGCGATGGAACGCAGAACCACGGTGGTCTTCGCTGTTCGTCCACATAAGAGATCGGCATAAATCCACAGCTGTGTTTGATTCTCACGTCTGGATCCATCCAGAAGCTCCAGCTCCTCCTGTGTTCAGTCTGAGCAGGGTCTTCAGTTTGTCCTGTGTTTATACTGGAAATGTACTTGAAGGTAAATTACAATGTCTCTCATTAGAGCTCGCACCTTCGCCAAAGCCTCATGGTCCCTTCAAATATATAAATGTGTTAGTGCTGATTTATTGCATCAAGATCCAAACTGATCTCCTACAATACGATGCACAGAGGGAAAGAAGGACCTGCTAAAATATTGACGTTTTATCATTTCAGCCTTGATGCTTTTTCATGTCTGATTTTGAAGTTTAATGTTCAGCTTTGTTCTAAAGTCACAGTTTGATCAACATAATTACTGTAATAAATATATAGTATATAGAAAGTATAAAATATGTATATAAATATACAAATATTTGACCTTTTTTAACTACCTTCAAAAATAGTATCACAGATAGTAAATTCTATTTACTACTGAATGCAACAGGAACACACTGAATATTTAAACAGTTCATTTTGTACAATAATTAATTCAGCAAGAACATTTTCCAAATGTTTGATTATTTCTCCAAAACTAAAGTTTCAACTGTTGCACGATAACAAACCAATAAAGTTTCTACAGATTTAAAATACCTTCTTGAATATTCTCTGCTGCAGGTAGACATGGGGCGCACTCTAGGGGCCGTTCTGTGTAACTGCAGTTTTCTCCGCTTCAACACAGTGGCAGTAAAGATTATTGAAGTTAAAGAAATGATGAAGTGATTGACATCTCAGAAATGTTTCTTTAGTTTCTCTTCCTGTTTAGAATGTGTGTTCCTCCTTTTTTCGATTCACACCAATCACCTGGTGAATATTTCCCCTGATCTGTGTTTCTCTTCTTTCTCCTCGTCAGACTCTGACGCTGTGGAAGAGAAGTCGGTGTACGGCGTGGAGGGAAACTCCACCTTCCTGGAGTGTGTTCCTTGGTCACCTCCGGCCGAGCTCAGGTGGACGGTGCAGCGGCACACGGGCAGCTCGCAGCAAACTGAGGACAGAGTGAGTCTGAATCAGTCAACATCTGCTGGAGACGTATCAGAGGAGAAGACATGATGAGATTCAGTTTATACACACAAACACATTTTGTCACCATGAAACCTACTGCTTCTCTCTCTCTCTCTCTCAGCTTCCTCACAGCGATGACGACCGCTCTCTCCACATGAAGCGTGGTTTGCTGGTTCAACGCCTGGAGCTGGCTGACGCAGGCGTCTACACCTGCAGCAGCCATGAGCACTCCTACAGCCAGGTCCTGGCCCGATACCGCGTTCACATCATCCCCAACCACAGCCTCCACCCAGCTGCCCGACACCAGCAGAGCCACGGCCCCAACCACGGGAAGACTGGCCCGGTGGGGGGAGCCCTACCTGTGTTCCTGGGCCAGTCCGGGGCCTCTCACCCGCCGTCGTCTCTGCCGGGACTTGGGAACTCGTGGCCGCCGCAGCACCGGAGCTACAAGGACCTGCACATGGTGGGGACCAAGAGTCTGAGCGTGGACGAGTACTGTGAGCAGCTGTGGTACCGAGAGAAGCGCCGGCAGCAGAAGCTCCGCACTCTGAAGCTGAAACAGGAGAGCAGGAAAGCTCGGGTGAGGAGGAACAACCCTCCCGAGGTTCCTCTCTAGTCGGCTGCAGGACAAAGACTCTGGACAACAGCTCCTGTGAACTCAGAGGACAAGAACGCTTTGTTTTTGAGCAAATCATTCCAATGGGTAAAAAATCATTAAAGACTGAGTGTCATGAAAACAAGAGAGTAGTATTTACCTCACCTGAATATCCGACACCACAGAAAACATGGAAAGAGCAGTGTAGAAAGGTTCTTTGTCTCTGAACTCATGTCGTCATTATGGTTTGGAACACAGAGCAGCTGAAACCTGACGTCATCAGGCGTCTGATTCATAGACTGTAAATAAAGTTTGGTGAAGCGTCTCCACTTTCTCCCTCCATCCAGAAATAAAGCTGAAACATCTCACGTAGGAACACTACCACCTCACGATGCTGACGTCATGAAGAGTCAGAGTCTGATTAGGGGATGGAGCCGTGGTATCCAGGTCTAACCCGTACACCTATCAGTCAGTCTCAGCTGTCAATCATGACGTCTCCGCCTCTTTTTATATCATCAAATAAACGGATTCAAACCAAACGGATCAGAAACACTTCAGTGAGACAAGAACGACCTGAAATCACAGAAACATCTTTGACAAACATTTATCTAACGTCTATTCTAACTTTTTTAGTTTGGTCCATGTCCCGTCTGCTAATGTGGAGGAGGACCTATACCGCAGCCAGCCACCAGGGGGCAATTGAGAGGATTTGGCTTCACGTTAGGGAGCTGCCATGTCGTCCATCTTTATCTACAGCCTCTGCTCTGAATCATGAATCAGCTCCAAGGTTCCAAGACTGTTCGGTGTGAGACTTGTTTCCTCGTGGATCCTTGTTGACGGTTTAAAAGACAGATTCTGTGTTAAATGTTTTATTATTAGTTCAAAGAACAGATTTGACAAAGAGACGAGCGGCCTCAATTATTTACTAACAACGCTTTGATGCTTTTAATGCAAAGTTTAATTAGAAGACTCAAGTTTACCTGAATCTCTCTCTCTCTCTCTCTCTCTCTCTCTCTCTCTCTCACACACACACACACACACAGATATGTAGAATGACAGAAGACTTCATAGTAAAAGTATTTGCCCAGTTTACTGCCACATGTAAACTTGTATTTTTCTACATGTATTTATGTATTGCTGATCTACACTGATGGGATCTAGACCTCATACTTATGACAGTGGGTGGATTAAAGGCCTGAGTGGAAACGCACACGTGAAATGGACCTCGCTTGAAAATACCTTGTATGTACATCTTATCAGTTCTGCCCTGTAGCTAATAATTATTACTCACGACGATGAATATTAAAGAACTCTATTTTTGATAGTTTTCTTCCTTCATGTGTCAGAGTTTAGTTTTTAGTGTTTAGACTTAAACGAACGTGTGTTTTTCTCTTTCCATCAAATCAAAGCAGTTTTTTTAACGTCACAATTCTCCAATGAGCTTTGAGATCAACTTGTTTTATATTGTATGTGAATAAAACACAGGATGACAACTTACATGTCAAATCAATCCAATTAAAACACGATCAAGGCTTTGGTTGGAAGTTTTTTTGTGGAATAGAATTTACACTTACACATAAGTTTTATCTGTAGTACATATGGAGCAAAGAGGTAATAAGTACTTTCTATGGTGTCATTTCAATTTCATCACGAGAGATAAACATGTATACATGTTATTATTATCTGTAGACTGAGGAAGTCTTTCTGACAAGTGTAAGAAGCAGACATTGTCATTTAATTGACACTGTATAGATCTTTTATATTTGTATACTTTACGTTTAACAGGAACAAGGTTTAGTGTTAGTGTTCAAGGTTCAACAACTTTATTGGCAGAAACAAAGAGAAGTGACAGACAAGGCAGGAAGCTGTGTTCATGTCAAAGTGACTGCTGCTCTCAGAGATTCTCTGTCAAGAGTTTTCACTGCTGACGACTTTATAATGAACTGATTCATTAAAGAGAGAAGAGACGAGACACACACACTCACACAGACACACACTCACACACACACACACACACACACACACTCACACACACACATACACTCACACACACTCACACACACACTCACACACACATACAGAGACACACACACACACACACTCACACACACAGACACACACTCAAAGACACACACACACACTCACGCACACACTCACACACACATACAGAGACACACACACACAGACACACACACACACACACACACACACACACACACACAGAGACACACACACACACACACACACAGACACACACACACACACTCACTCACACACACATACAGAGACACACACACACACACTCACACACACAGACACACACACACACACACACTCACACACACACTCACACACACTCACACACACACTCACACACACATACAGAGACACACACACACACACACACATGTGATTTCCAGTAAATGCAGAGAGGGGGAGGAGTCAGTGAGGAATAAAAAGTTTATGATTCTGCGTCACGTTGACAGTTTGAACTGTGAGGAGCAGAAGGAGGAGAAGTGAAGACCGAGGAGCAGAAGGAGGAGAAGGAGGAGAAGTGAAGGTTTCACTGCTGACGACTTTATAATGAACTGATTCATTAAAGAGAAGAGGAGACAAGACTCACACACACTCACACACTTACACCACACTCACAGACACACACACACACACACTCACACACACACTCACAGACACACACACACACACTCACACACACACACACACACTCACATACACACTCACACTCACACACACACACACACACACACACACACACTCACACACACACACACACTCACACACACACTCACAGACACACACACACACTCACACACACACTCACAGACACACACACACACACTCACACACACACTCACAGACACACACACACTCACACACACACACACACTCACAGACACACTCACTCACACACACACACACTCACACACACCTACACACCTACACACACACACACACACACACTCACACACACACACACACACACACACACTCACACACACACACACACACACACACTCACACACACACTCACAGACACACTCACACACACACACACACACACACACACACACACACACTCACACACACACACACACACACACACACTCACACACACACTCACAGACACACACACACACACACACACACACACACACACACACACACACACACTCACACACACTCACACAGTCATGTGATTTCTAGTAAATGCAGAGAGGGGGAGGAGTCAGTGAAAGTGAAAGTGTTTTCAGAATAAAAAGTTTATGATTCTACACGTCGACAGTTTGAACTGTGAGGAGCAGAAGGAGCAGAAGTGAAGACTGAGGAGCAGAAGGAGAAGAAGTGAAGACCGAGGAGCAGAAGGAGGAGAAGTGAAGACCGAGGAGCAGAAGGAGGAGAAGTGAAGACCGAGGAGCAGAAGGAGGAGAAGTGAAGACCGAGGAGCAGAAGGAGGAGAAGGAGTGAGTGTTTACAAACATTTATATTATTCTTCCTCCAAACTTTCTTGTAAATGTTCGCTGCTCCTCCCACAAAGTTTGACGCACATTCACACTAAAGACATGAGATCGTGCGCATTTGTCTCGATCTCTGTGCTGTGACTTTTCTACAACGTTCGTCCAGCGGTTCGTTCGCAAATCGCTAAAATACCGAAAACCAAATGCATGGGAGTCAAGGTCTCTCGCCCATTTAGAGCGAGTGGGGACAAAATGGCTGAACCCGTCCGTCCATCAGTTTGTGTGTTTAAACCAAGCGGCAACACCCCGGGCTGAGCGCTGAGGCCAATACGGAAGTGCAAATAACTGCACTCCCAAGAGGGAGTCAATTCCCATTGACTCCCATGTTAAAAAGCCCGACTTTAGAGCAGAATTAAACGTGTTTACAGCCTGGTTCAAAAAACGGTTTTAGTCTCAATCAGTAAGTTCTTCCTCCATGACAACTCTGGGGGGGGTGAATTTTTTTCTAACTCGCTCGTTTAGATAATATAGAGGTTTGAAATTATGAATAATTATCACTTGATTGACACGTGACGTCACCGTTAGCTCTTCACTCTGGCTGTTAGCCTGCGGTCTGCTCGGCTTCACCGGAGCTAACAGGCTAATCCCCGTGACCGAGCACGAGCGGAGTCTGTGGGGGAGTTTTCACTCACATGTGAATATCATCGTCTGTTGTTCGGCTGATTGTCCTGACGGAGAAGTGGAAGACGTCTGTGCTGCAGAGTCTGTGGTGAGTAAAGTACTGTCTTTGATTTACGTGTCAGTAGTGATGAGCAGGTATCATTGTTACCTGGCTGGTTAGCTTAGCTCCGCTAACCTCCAGGCAAGATACCAGCAGTAACGGCGATGCTAACGGGAGAGTTATTAACCCGACATGAAGCGTCCACACAGCGGAGAGAGGAGCGTTAGAGTTCATGGTGATAAATCTTTTAAACTGAAGGCGACTGTGTGTTTAGTGAATATCATCAAGTTAGATATCTAACGTTATGTAAAGTTGTTCAGCTCGCCAACCTATTTAGCTTGACTACGTTACTGTGAGTAACTTCAGTAATAATGTTTTATTAGATTATTGTTTCAGAAATAAATTTAGTGCAGCTGCTGCAGTGTGAAACTTGTTGAGCTGAACTTTATTTATGAATGAACAGTTTACCTACCAGGTATAGACCCATAACTTACTAACAATTATTAAGCAAATTATTGCACATGATGCATTACATTATATATGCAATACTTTTAATGTGAAAGAACTCCATACTGCACATTCATTGTAGTACACTGTTTAATCCCAAACCATATTCAGATACATACTTGAATATCCACAGAATATAAGGACACAGACTTTGTTTGAAAGTAACACGTATCTCTGCAATAATGCCATACTTTTATGTTTCCTGTCATTTTATTAGGGACGGACGAACCTGAGGGACACAGCTGTGCTCACTGTGTTCTGTCTCTTATGGCAAAAAATAAAAGACAACACTTTTTATCTAAGGTTTATCAAATCAGAAAGTAAAAGATGAACATTGTTGTGATAGTGTTAATTTTACCAACCATAATGGATATAGAAATTGACTCAATATTATTATCATGTTGACCAGCCTGAAGCTGCCGATATCCACCATGTTGCTGCTGCCACAGTGGATTCTGAGGACATCAGGTGTTGCAGTGCTTCATGAAATGAAAAAAGTCATGTTAAAGGATGTTTTATGCTGAAATCATTGTCACATCTGTAGATTAAGGAACAGAGGAGAAACATGATAATTTACAGACACTGTACAATACAATAATTACAATAATTTTGACACATGTAATATCAGCTGTGTTAAGCAGCCAAGACGGGTACCTACAGTTTATTCTGTGTTCAGCAGGTGGAAGCACCACAGATTTCAGCCAAACTGATGTACTAAAAGAAATAAACATTGTATAAATATATAAAATGTCTTTCTACCACATCTGTAATATTCAAGGGTGATAATCTCTCACAGTGCTGTTGATAACAGTCCACATCAAGTCCCTCAACTTCTCACAGTGTTAAAACAGATATATAATATATATACATATATAATAAATATGAATACTGTTTACAACAGTGGTGTGTGGAGATTATAATCACATCTAAACTGTCATATAATTACACATCTGCACTGGGTCTAATTCACTGTGAATTCATAACAGGCTAAAAAAGAGGTTGTAATAGTAATGGCGGTTATACAAGTCTGTATCACATGCAGCTTATTAATATTAACTTATAAAATTACAATCAAATGACAAAACACAACTCTTTACTAAAGCTAGTTAACTTGCTTCAAACTTCGTTAGACGTGTTAAATAAACGGTGAATTACCTCAATAACATCAAAAACCACTTGAGGAATGTAAGTATATGTGGTATGATTATAATAATAAATAAATCAATAGGTTTTGTTGTTGTAAAGTTTCAGGGTAACTTACCTCTGTTGAAGTTTGAAGCAAGTTAACTAGCTTTAGTAAAGAGTTGTGTTTTGTCATTTGATTGTAATTTTAATAAGTTAATATTAATAAGCTGCATGTGATACAGACTTGTATAACCGCCATTACTATTACAACCTCTTTTTTTAGCCTGTTATGGATTCACAGTGAATTAGACTCAGTGCAGATGTGTAATTATATGACAGTTTAGATGTGATTATAATCTCCACACACCACTGTTGTAAACAGTGCTCATATTTATTATATATGTATATATATTATATATCTGTTTTAACACTGTGAGAAGTTGAGGGACTTGATGTGGACTGTTATCAACAGCACTGTGAGAGATCATCACCCTTTAATATTACAGATGTGGTAGAAAGACATTTTATATATTTATACAATGTTTATTTCTTTTAGTACATCAGTTTGGCTGAAATCTGTGGAGCTTCCACCTGCTGAACACAGAATAAACTGTAGGTACCTGTCTTAGCTGCTTAACACAGCTGATATTACATGTGTCAAAATTATTGTAATTATTGTATTGTACAGTATCTGTAAATTATCATGTTTCTCCTCTGTTCCTTAATATCTACAGATGTGACAATGATTTCAGCATAAAACATCCTTTAACATGACTTTTTTCATTTCATGAAGCACTGCAACACCTGATGTCCTCAGAATCCACTGTGGCAGCAGCAACAAGGTGGAGATCGGCAGCTTCAGGCTGGTCAACATGTTAATAATATTGAGTCAATTTCTATATCCATTATGGTTGGTAAAATTAACACTATCACAACAATGTTCATCTTTTACTTTCTGATTTGATAAACCTTAGATAAAAAGTGTTGTCTTTTATTTTTTGCCATAAGAGACAGAACACAGTGAGCACAGCTGTGTCCCTCAGGTTCGTCCGTCCCTAATAAAATGACAGGAAACATAAAAGTATGGCATTATTGCAGAGATACGTGTTACTTTCAAACAAAGTCTGTGTCCTTATATTCTGTGGATATTCAAGTATGTATCTGAATATGGTTTGGGATTAAACAGTCTACTACAATGAATGTGCAGTATGGAGTTCTTTCACATTAAAAGTATTGCATATATAATGTAATGCATCATGTGCAATAATTTGCTTAATAATTGTTAGTAAGTTATGGGTCTATACCTGGTAGGTAAACTGTTCATTCATAAATAAAGTTCAGCTTAATAAGTTTCACACTGCAGCAGCTGCACTAACGTTATTTCTGAACCAATAATCTAATAAAACATTATTACTGAAGTTACTCACAGTGACGTAGTCAAATAGGTTGGCGAGCTGAACAACTTTACATAACGTTAAATATCTAACTTGATGATATTCACTAAACACACAGTCGCCTTCAGTTTAAAAGATTTATCACCATGAACTCTAACGCTCCTCTCTCCGCTGTGTGGACGCTTCATGTCGGGTTAATAACTCCCGTCCCTCCCGTTAGCATTGCCGTTACTGCTGGTATCTTGCCTGGATGTTAGCGGAGCTAAGCTAACCAGGATGTTGCCGCTTGGTTTAAACATATACAGTCTATGGTTTTAACATTTCTCAAAGACACAAACAGACACACATGATTCTTACGGGTCAGCCCCACCATAGTTGAACCAGGAGAATTAGAGCATTAGTTTGAAGACTGGTGCTAGAGCACAGCACTCTGACTGTGTGTGTGTGTGGAAATCTCCAGCACCATTACAGCTGAGTCATGCTAACCTCAACAAGCAGCTTTCACACGACCACAGACTGACAGAGAATATTACACGTGCAGGTTTTGTGGTGAGTGAATTAATAACCACGAAGCTGAAGCCTCGTGTGGAAGGAGAGTTTGTGAAGGAGTCCCTCGTAGCATCAGAGGCCTCACCAGAGAAACAGCTCCAGCCTCACCTCCCCTCAGGTGAGGCTGACATGTGAGGACATGCAGCTCATGAGTAACACAGAGCTTACAGACTTTTGTCCCGTCTCTTTTTGCGTCCCTAGGTATGTGTTCATAATAGTGTGGCCCTCGGAGGACTTTATACAAATTGAAATGGCCCTTGATGTGAAAAAGGTTCCTCACCCCTGGTCTATACGATGATGAGGAAACCAAGAGCAAGAGTGAACGCTGCTCACGTCTGTTCAGTTCAGCGTTGAGAACAAATATGAAGGAGCACAACACTGCAGGGATCAATATATTTAACAATGAACTTCAACAGTCTTCTTATGTTCCCGACCACATGATCTCGGTTGTTTAGACATGCTGCAGTATCCTCTCAATGGATTTGAGGACAATCTCTGATCGAGTTAAATAAAGTTAAATTGAATGGACCACTGGCTCTTGAGAGCTGGGGGCGGGAGGCAGTGAAGGAGGCGGCTGCAGCTTGATTGACACGTTCCTCAGCTCTTCACATTTGGCCGCCCTGCCAAAGTGCCGCTCTAGACAATCGTCTAGTTCATTTGTTATATTTGAAGAAACACTGAATCTATGCACCTGGCTTCATTGTGTGTTTGACATCACAGGGTTTTTCCTCTCAGACTGAAGATGAGTGGTGATGTGGAGGAAGAGGACAGAGCAGAGTCTCCAGAGTTCAGCTGTGTGTCTCTGAAGAGTGACCGGTCCAGAGAACATCCTCCATTGTTCAGTAATGAACCTGGACCCTCACACACAAAGTAAGAGACTGTTTCTACTGTGAACTGATCTGAAGAGGATGTAGTTTCCTCTAGTGTGGCCCCTGCATTAGGACACAGCTTCATTGAAATTGGTGACTAATCTCTCAGAATCCCTCAAAGAGCTCAGACCTCCACCAAGGCCCAACACGCTCCTGATGAAACCACTTTGAAATTCACTAGATCCATTTCACTCATAAACATCAGTCCTCTGAACATCTGGTTCACAGAACACATCCTTCACCAAGTTTACTGGTGATCTGTTCAGTGGTTTTTATAATCCCACTAACGAACCAACCAACCAACACACAAACATACAGGGTGGAAACAAAACCTCCTTGAAGTGATGACGACCTGTGACTGTGACATTTGACTTATCAGGACATGTCTTCACAGAGAGAGGAGGAGGAGTCATGTTTCTGAGGAGGAGCAGTCGTCCCGCTGTGCTTCGTGTCAGGACGTCCTGAAGGATCCAGTCTCCACCAGCTGTGGACACTGGTTCTGCAGACAGTGCATCACCTCATACTGGGACCAGTCTGGTTCTTCAGGAGACTCCTCCTGTCCCCAGTGTGGACAAAGATCCAGAAGAGGAGCTGGAGCTCAGACAGCCGGTCAGAGCAGCACTGTACATGTGTCTGCTGATGTCTTCACTTCTGACAACAGCACATGTTTGATTTTGTTCCTTCATACAGCATCAACATTTCACTTGGTTATAAAAGCACAAAGTTCAAAAGCTTTGATTTCTCTAGTTTTTCTGTATCTGATGAAAACAATCAGCAGATTCTCAGATTCTCTGTCTCTGACATTGTTTCTTGTCTTTCAGCAGATCGGGGTCTGCAGGAGGTTTTAGACCAACATAAGATCAGTCTGAGGAGGAGATGTGAACATGTGACTGAAGGAACTGAGGAAACAGGAAGTAGAACCCTCCTCAACAGGATCTACACTGAGCTCTACATCACAGAGGGACAGAGTGAAGAGGTTAATACTGAACATGAGGTGATGCAGCTTGAGACGGCTTCCAAGAGGAAGAGCCTCCACGACACTCCCATCAAGTGCCACGACATCTTTAAAGCCTCCACTGACCAGCAGAGCAGCATCAGAGTCGTCCTGACCTGCGGCGTCGCTGGCGTTGGAAAAACCTTCTCGGTGCAGAAGTTCACTCTGGACTGGGCAGAGGGTTTAGAAAACCAAGATGTGGGTCTGCTGGTTGTGCTTTCGTTCAGGGAGCTGAACCTGGTGAGAGACGAGCAGCACAGTCTTCTCACGCTGCTCCGTGTTTTCCATCCAACATTACAGAAGCTCACGGCAGAGACGCTCGCTGTCTGTGAACCTGTGATCGTCTTTGACGGCCTGGATGAAAGCAGACTTTCTCTGGACTTCAACCACAGGGAGGTCGTGTCTGAGGTCACACAGAGGTCATCAGTCAACGTGCTGCTGACAAACCTCATCCAGGGGAATCTGCTTCCCTCGGCTCTCGTCTGGATAACCTCCCGACCTGCGGCGGCCAATCAGATCCCTCCTACATGTGTTGACAGGGTGACAGAAGTACGAGGCTTCACTGACGCCCAGAAGGAGGAGTACTTCAGGAGGAGATTCAGTGATGAGGAGCTGAGCAGCAGAATCATCTCACACATCAAGACGTCCAGGAGCCTCCACATCATGTGTCAAATCCCAGTCTTCTGCTGGATCAGTGCTACAGTTCTGGAGCACATGTTGACCACAGACCAGAGAGGAGAGCTGCCCAAGACCCTGACGGACCTGTACTCACACTTCCTGCTGGTTCAGACAAAGAGGAAGAACAACAAGTACCATGGAGGACATGAGACGAGTCCACAGCAGCTGACGGAGGCTGACAGGGACGTTCTTCTGAAGCTGGGGAGGCTGGCACTTAAACATCTGGAGGAAGGAAACATCATGTTCTACCAAGAAGACCTGGAGCAGTGTGGTCTTAATGTCACAGAGGCCTCGGTGTACTCAGGAGTTTGTACTGAGATCTTCAGAAGAGAGTGTGTGATCTTCCAGAAATCAGTCTACTGCTTTGTTCATCTGAGCGTTCAGGAGTTTCTGGCTGCAGTCTACATGTTCCACTGTTACACCGAGAGGAACTCAGAAGAACTCAAAAACTTCTTGGGAACATATGGGAACACAAGGGGAACCTTCTCCCTGGATGACCTCCTGAAGAGAACCATGGAGAAATCCCTCACCAGTAAAAATGGTCATCTGGATCTGTTTGTTCGCTTCCTTCACGGCCTCAGTCTGAAGTCCAACCAGAGAGTCTTAGGAGGCCTGCTGGGTCGGACAGAGAACAATCCAGAGATCATCCAGAGAATCATCAACAACCTGAAGGAGATGCAGAGTGATGACATTTCTCCTGACAGAAGCATCAACATCTTCCACTGTCTGACTGAGATGAACGACCACTCAGTACATCAGCAGATGCAACAGTTCCTGACGTCAGAGAACAAATCGAAAGAGAAACTCTCTGGGATCCACTGCTCAGCTCTGGCCTACATGCTGCAGATGTCAGAGGAGGTTCTGGACGAGTTGGACCTGGAGAAGTTCAACACATCAGACCAGGGTCGACGGAGACTGATCCCAGCTGTGAGGAACTGCAGGAAGGCTCTGTGAGTCCAGACATGATCAATACCATGTTGAATCAGTGTAGATGAGTCAAACACACACAGTGTTCAATGATTCTCCTTCTTGTGGGCAGCATGGTGTTGTAGTGGTCAACACTGTTAGTGCAGCCTCTCTGTGAGGAGGATGTTCTCCTCCTGTCTGCAGGGTTTTCTCTGGGTTCTCCAGCTTCATCCACAAACCAAAGACATGTAGTGTGTGTGTGTATAATATATGTATACAATAGTACATGTGTACATATGGTATATATACATTCTCATCTCATTATTGTATATCCAGTATGTTCTAGAAGTTTTCTTGAAGCTGGTGAAAGATGAACTCAGTCTGTTTGATTCACTCCAGAGTTTCTGAGGCTACATTTAAACATGAAACATGACTCGTCAACATTTTCTGCTCAGAGACCGTGAACTGCAGGACTCCGTGTTAAAGTGAAGATCTGGATTCATGATCCGACACCATCGATTAAAAACTGTCGTCTAAATCATCCCAATAAAAAACAGAACAAATGAACGTGAACTTAGTTGAAAAGTTTTAAACATGAACAGTTTATTCTTTCTTCAAACTAGAATTCTCATCCTGTGTCTGTGCACCACCACCAACCAGTGCAGAGTCAGTCCCTGCAGGTCACTGACATGTTGCATTCACAATAATATGAGGTCACTGTAACCTTTGACCTTCGACCACTGAAATCTAATCAGTTGATCTTTGAGTCCAACTGGTCAAAATGTGAAGAAGTTCTCTAAAGACAGACTTGAGACGTCATGTTCAAGTCCTTGACCTCTGACCTTTGACCACCTGAAGCTAATGAGGTCATCTGTTAGTCTGAATGAACGCTTGTACCAAATCTGAAAGGATTCTCTTGAGGTGTTTTTAAGATCAAATGTTCAAGAGGCAGAAACTGGATTAACCAGGGTGAGGGTCACATGATCACGTTTTGTATGAATGTTGTGTTTTCTGATTTTATTCTCACACATTTGATATTTTCTTTATTTACAGACTCGGTGGTTGTTTCCTCTCACAGATTCACTGTGAAGTCGTGGCCTCAGCTCTGAAGTCAGACCCCTCACATCTGAGAGAACTGGATCTGAGCTACAACAAGCTGCAGGACTCAGTAGTGAAGCTGCTGTGTGCTGGACTGGAGAGTCCAACCTGTCGACTGGAGACTCTGAGGTCAGGTCCTTAAATCCTTGAATGTTCACTTTTCTAAAGTTCTTTCTTATTTGGTCATTTATTTAAATTGAACTGTCTCAGTTCTGCTCTGCTCACTGTCCCTCAGTCATCTGTCCCTCACCCAGCCTGTCAGGCACGTCCACCTCATCAGCCCAACTCCATTCATAAAGTGTCAGTGAGTAACATGTGGACAGAGACCGAGCACTCGTCCTCCTCAGGTTCTCAACAATAAGACACGTTCTTATTGAAGCACGTTGGACAGTTGATGAGTATAGAACCAAACAGGAAGTGACTGTCAGGAGCCATCTCTACTTTAAACAGTGTTTAATGACACAAACCTACTCAGTGACCAAACACACAGAGAAGAAGGTGATGAATGAAACAATGGTCCAACATGTCTGATGTGATATTTATCTTCAGGTCACAGACTGGACTGAGGTCAGCAGCATGTTGAGAGTCTGTGTTGACATGATGACGATCCACAATAACAGGAGGACACATTCAAATATTCACATTTCTTTATCCAGGTTGAGTCTCCGTGTCCAAATAATCTATTGTTACTGAATCAGGACTCGTCTTTAGTCCAACATGTCTGATTTCATATTTATCTTCCATGTTATGAGTCTGTGCTGACATGAATATCTGTTATTTTCACACATGAACTCAGATTCATTTACAGTTAAGTTTTATTCTTTCTTCAGGTTGAAGGGCTGCAGTCTGTCAGAGATCAGCTGTTCTTCTCTGGCTTCAGCTCTGAGGTCAAACCCCTCTCATCTGAGAGAACTGGATCTGAGATACAACAAGCTGCAGGACTCAGGAGTGAAGGAGCTGTGTGGTCTTCTACAGAGTCCAACCTGTCCACTGGAGACTCTGAGGTCAGTTCACTGACTGACTTTTGTAGATCTCATATCTATAACACAGCATTTATACACAGTTCATCTCATTTAATACTCATTGTATTATTTTTTAAATTATTTTATTTCCTTTTTTATCAACAACATACAGCAGCTTTGTAATCCAGTAAGTGCTAAATGCTAATACAGAGGTGTGTCTGTTGCATTTCCGTCCCCTCCCCTCTACATGTTCCTCCCCCCGAAAACAAAAATCTTATCATACACAACAACTCAATTCAATTTAGTTCAATTTTATTTGTATAGCACCAAATCATAATATACATATCTTAAGGCACTGTACATAGAAGGTGAAGACCTCAACATCATATTAAATCTAGAGAAACCCAACAGTTCCCACAATGAGCAGCACTTTGAGACTGTGGAGGAAAAACTCCCTCATTAACAGAGAGAAGCCTCTAGAACCAGACTCAATGTGGAGACATCTGCCTCCACCGGTTGGGGTGAGCAAAGAAAATGGGGGGAGGAGAGGAGAGAGAGGGATAGTGGGGAGGGGGAAGTAGGGGAGAGGGGGGGCGAGAAAGACCGGGGACACTTGAGCACCATCAGGCATCAGATCTGACTTGTTAAAATGTGAACAACAGTGTAAAGACTATTAATTATTATTGATAACAGACACATTTGATATCATAATGAATTACTGAGATATTGTAATTAGTAATAGTAAAAGTTGTTGTCCTGAGGTTCAGGGGTCAGAGATTTCTGAGATGAGAGAGAAAAAGAGAGAGAGAGACTATGGGAGGACAAAGTGAAACAGTCATTGAAATGTATTAAAATAAATGAATGAATGAATGTGGGGGGGCAGAGAGACAGAGAGAAGTGGAGAGGTGCTCAGTGCATGATGGGAGTTCCCCCAGCAGTCTAGACCTACAGCAGCTTAACTAAGTGATGGGTCAGGACCTGATCCAGAACTATAGACTTTATCAAAGAGGAACGTTTTCACTTTAACTTTAATGCTGAGATGGTGTCTGCCTCCTGAACCCAGAGTGGGAGCTGGTTCCACAGGAGAGGAGCCTGGTAGCTGAAGGTTCTACCTCCTGTTCTGCTCTTACTGACTCTAGAACCACAAGAGAGCCTGTGTTTTGTGACTGAAGTGATCTCTTTGGATAATATGGTGTTATCAGCTCTTTGAGATATGAAGAGCTTGATTGTTAAGAGCTTTAAATGTGAGGAGCAGGATTTTGAAATCTATTCTGAATCTTACAGGGAGTCAGTGTAGAGAAGCCAAGACAGGAGTAATATGATCTCTCCTTCTAGTTCCTGTCAGCACTCGTGCTGCAGCATTTTGGACCAACTGGAGACTCTTTACCGATTTCCTGGGGCATCCTGATATGGAAAATAAAAGCTCCCGCCTGCTTCCTGAACAGGCCCCGCTGAGCGGCTAATGCTAACAGCGGTGTCCCGTCCAGGTCACAGGGGCTCCTGCTGGAGGCTGGAGGCTTCGGGCAGGTTACCAGAACCAAAAAATTAACAATTAAAAAAATAATGAAGCCTAGAACCAGGTATGGACAGGCCTCTGACACAGGAGTCTGTGGCCATGTTAGAATAGCAGTAGATATATTTTTTAGTACCAACGTGAACACATTTAGATTCATTCCATTTGAATTAGTCTTGTCTTGCTTTTCGGCAGGATGTAGTTTGTATTCAAGAGTAATTAATGATGAATGTGAGATGAGTCCAGGCTGTGCTTGTGTGTGTGTTCGTTTAGGCATCGTCATGTAGTTCATTCATAGTTGTACATAGTCAGAGCATCCTGAGGTCCAGGGAACGACTCCTGTGTCAGAGGCCTGTCCATACCTGGTTCTAGGCTTCATTATTTTTTTAATTTGGGTCAGCTACTACATGGGAGACAATCAATGGAGCTGATTTATGAATCAAAATAGCAGTACCCCTAGCTTTACTGTTGAATTTAGACTGGAACATTTGTCCAACACAATCTTTCTTCATTTTCAGGTGATCTCTATTTTTAGCTGAGTTTGTTGAAGAAATGCAATGTTGACTTTAAGGTGTAAGAGATGAGAGAATACTTGATGACGTTTGATTGGATGGTTAAGTCCCCGAACATTCCAGCTGATTAGATTCATGTGGCAGCCGTTTCTCCCTGAAGTTGAGGGAGCAGGTGTTGCCATCAGCGTTTATGGAAGAAGAAAATGTGAAGGATCATTTTATACCTTTTGTGATGTATCTGAGTTAGCTGTGTAACTCTAGTCGAGCTTAGTACGTTCAAACATGACCAAGTGAATACAAATAAAACCTTCAACACAAACAATGAACACATCAACCCCAACCTCCCCATTATCCTCAGTGTCATTCTCTAAAGAAAAACACAAGACTCCCAAAGCTTCCAAGCTTTTTCTGAGATCACACTCTTGGTCTCAGCCACTGTCTCTTTGATAGAAAAGTATTTGAGCTATAATCAGTCTATTAAACTAGTGATTCAATTATCTGATAGAGAATCAACATAAGGTAGAACCCCCCCCCCTTTGTTTTTAATAAACAATCCAATAAAATAAAATATATTAGATAAAGAAAATACCTGCAAATGTACTTAATGGGCCGTCACAACATAAAGAGAGAGAGAGAGAGTCACAGGTTTGGATCATGGCCATAGCCGGAGATCATTGACATATTATGCATAGACTATATAGTGGTAACGTAAACCCCCGGACCGCCCGGGGAATGTAAACGAGCGTACCCTAGCGGAGTTTGCCCTTTGACCTCATGACGTCATTTGTTGTCAAGTGAAGCTATGCCCGAACGCTTCATTTAATACTCATTGAACATAATTCCTCTTCAGACATAACTTGAATCCATTCATTCATTAATCTGGGACATTTTAAATATTCAGCTACTTGTTAAAACTCATCTGTGTTTAGTTCTGGATTTCATAAACTGATCTGCAGGACAGAGACCGGGTCCAAATAATCTGTTGTTACTGAATCAGGACTCGTCTTTAGTCCAACATGTCTGATTTCATATTTCTCTTCCATGTTATGAGTCTGTGCTGACATGAATATCTGTTATTTTCACACATGAACTCAGATTCATTTACAGTTAAGTTTTATTCTTTCTTCAGGTTGAGTCTCTGCAGTCTGTCAGAGATCAGCTGTTCTTCTCTGGCTTCAGCTCTGAGGTCAAACCCCTCTCATCTGAGAGAACTGGATCTGAGTGACAACGAGCTGCAGGACTCAGGAGTGAAGGAGCTGTGTGGTCTTCTACAGAGTCCAACCTGTCCACTGGAGACTCTGAGGTCAGTTCACTGACTGACTTTTATAGATCTCATATCTATAACACAGCATTTATACACAGTTCATCTCATTTAATATTAATTGAACATAATTCCTCTTCAGACATAACTTGAATCCATTCATTCATTCATCTGTGACATTTTAAATACTCAGCTGCTTGTTAAAACTCATCTGTGTTTAGTTCTGGATTTCATAAACTGATCTGCAGGACAGAGACCGGGTCCAAATAATCTATTGTTACTGAATCAGGACTCGTCTTTAGTCCAACATGTCTGATTTCATATTTATCTTCCATGTTATGAGTCTGTGCTGACATGAATATCTGTTATTTTCACACATGAACTCAGATTCATTTACAGTTAAGTTTTATTCTTTCTTCAGGTTGAAGAGCTGCAGTCTGTCAGAGATCAGCTGTTCTTCTCTGGCTTCAGCTCTGAGGTCAAACCCCTCTCATCTGAGAGAACTGGATCTGAGTAACAACGAGCTGCAGGACTCAGGAGTGAAGGAGCTGTGTGGTCTTCTACAGAGTCCAACCTGTCCACTGGAGACTCTGAGGTCAGTTCACTGACTGACTTTTGTAGATCTCATATCTATAACACAGCATTTATACACAGTTTATCTCATTTAATACTCATTGTATTATTTTATTTATAATTTTCTTTTCTTTTTTATCAACAACATACAGCAGCTTTGTAATCCAGTAAGTGCTAAATGCTAATACAGAGGTGTGTCTGTTGCATCTTCGTCCCCTCCCCTCTACATGTCCCTCCCCCTGAAAACAAAAAACATCTCATACACAACAAATAGAAACAAACAAACAAAACAATAGTAATAGTGACAATAATATCTCTAAATAAAAAGATGAACAAACAAAACAAAAGGATAAACAATAACAGGAAATGAAGTCAAATGTCAACTTTCACAAGAAAAACTTCAGGCAAAACAACAACAAATGATAATGAGCAAATGTCCATACAATCCAGTAAAGAGGAAGACATATATGTCAATCACAGCTGTCTCCATGTCAAATGTTTTACACCTTGGTTCAAACACAAATCAGTCACAGAAGGGTACACAGCTTTAGCGTCTTCATGTGTGCTAGAAATGGTTGCCACGTCTTATCCAATGTACCTGTTGAACCACCTAACGTCCACCTTATTTTCTCCAGATGTAAAAACTTCAGAAGTTCTGGAGTCCATAGCACATGAGTGGGAGAGGCCTCCTGCTTCCATTTCACAAGGAGAAGTCTCCGAGCAATTAGGGAGGCGAAAGCAATAGCATTGGAGTAATGTTTGGGAAGGAGAGCGTCTTCAGAAACTCCTCCAGAATTACAATCAAAGGGGGAGGGGTTAAATTGAGTCCAAACACCTCAGAGAATGTCTCAAATATAGATGTCCAATAATTGTGAAGATTTGGACAAGTCCAAAAAGTATGAATGAGGGAACCTGTGTCTGCCTTACATCTGTTGCATAAGGGCTCTAACCCTGGATCAATCTTTGCTCATGTTTCCTTTGACAAATGAAGCCATGTAGAACCTTCAATTGTAGGAGTCCATGTCTGTCACAGATGGAGGAAGAACGTACTCTATGAAGGACAGACTGCCACATGTCCTCTGTTATTGTGTTTAGAACAAGGTCCATCTGTTTGGAGATGTACTGGAGAAATCCTGCATCAGATAGCAGGAGAGGGTTAAGCCTCCATGAGTAAATAGAATTTTGATGAGGAAAGCTGAGCTCTAACACCAGAGGGCTATGATCAGATATTACAATACTATTATACGTGCATGCTTTTACCTGAGATAATCACTTTTTATCAACCAAAAAGTCATGGATGCACGAGTATGTTTGATGTACAGGAGAGAAGAACCAGTGTTGTCTGATGGATAAAGAAGTGGCCATGCGTCAACGACCCCATCGGTCTCCAGATACGACTGCAGAACCAGAGCAGACTTTGAGAGTGGTGACGGTCTTGTGGAAGAGCGGTCAAGTGTAGGGTCCATGATAGTATTCATGTCTCCCCAAGTAATAATGAGTGAGTGTTAATACCAGGTAATGAGTGAAGAACGTTTCTGAAAGAATCACTATCGTCCCAGTTGGGGGCGTATACATTAGCTAAGAGTAAAGGGCGTTAAATAAAGAGCCAGTTACAATTACATAACGGCCATTTGGGTCAGCTACTACATGGGAGACAATCAATGGAGCTGATTTATGAATCAAAATAGCAGTACCCCTAGCTTTACTGTTGAATTTAGACTGGAACATTTGTCCAACACAATCTTTCTTCATTTTCGGGTGATCTCTATTTTTAGCTGAGTTTGTTGAAGAAATGCAATGTTGACTTTAAGGTGTAAGAGATGAGAGAATACTTGATGACGTTTGATTGGATGGTTAAGTCCCCGAACATTCCAGCTGATTAGATTCATGTGGCAGCCGTTTCTCCCTGAAGTTGAGGGAGCAGGTGTTGCCATCAGAGTTTATGGAAGAAGAAAATGTGAAGGATCATTTTATACCTTTTGTGATGTATCTGAGTTAGCTGTGTAACTCTAGTCGACCTTAGTACGTTCAAACATGACCAAGTAAATACAGATAAAACCTTCAACACAAACAATGAACACATCAACCCCAACCTCCCCATTATCCTCAGTGTCATTCTCTAAAGAAAAACACAAGACTCCCAAAGCTTCCAAGCTTTTTCTGAGATCACACTCTTGGTCTCAGCCACTGTCTCTTTGATAGAAAAGTATTTGAGCTATAATCAGTCTATTAAACTAGTGATTCAATTATCTGATAGAGAATCAACATAAGGTAGAACCCCCCCCCCCCTTTGTTTTTAATAAACAATCCAATAAAATAAAATATATTAGATAAAGAAAATACCTGCAAATGTACTTAATGGGCCGTCACAACATAAAGAGAGAGAGAGAGAGTCACAGGTTTGGATCATGGCCATAGCCGGAGATCATTAACATATTATGCATAGACTATATAGTGGTAACGTAAACCCCCGGACCGCCCGGGGAATGTAAACGAGCGTACCCTAGCGGAGTTTGCCCTTTGACCTCATGACGTCATTTGTTGTCAAGTGAAGCTATGCCCGAACGCTTCATTTAATACTCATTGAACATAATTCCTCTTCAGACATAACTTGGATCCATTCATTCATTAATCTGGGACATTTTAAATATTCAGCTACTTGTTAAAACTCATCTGTGTTTAGTTCTGGATTTCATAAACTGATCTGCAGGACAGAGACCGGGTCCAAATAATCTATTGTTACTGAATCAGGACTCGTCTTTAGTCCAACATGTCTGATTTCATATTTATCTTCCATGTTATGAGTCTGTGCTGACATGAATATCTGTTATTTTCACACATGAACTCAGATTCATTTACAGTTAAGTTTTATTCTTTCTTCAGGTTGAGTCTCTGCAGTCTGTCAGAGATCAGCTGTTCTTCTCTGGCTTCAGCTCTGAGGTCAAACCCCTCTCATCTGAGAGAACTGGATCTGAGTAACAACGAGCTGCAGGACTCAGGAGTGAAGGAGCTGTGTGGTCTTCTACAGAGTCCAACCTGTCCACTGGAGACTCTGAGGTCAGTTCACTGACTGACTTTTGTAGATCTCATATCTATAACACAGCATTTATACACAGTTCATCTCATTTAATACTCATTGTATTATTTTTTTAATAATCTTATTTTCTTTTTTATCAACAACATACAGCAGCTTTGTAATCCAGTAAGTGCTAAATGCTAATACAGAGGTGTGTCTGATGCATCTTCGTCCCCTCCCCTCTACATGTCCCTCCCCCCGAAAACAAAAAACATCTCATACACAACAAATAGAAACAAACAAACAAACAAAACAATAGTAATAGTGACAATAATATCTGTAAATAAAAAGATGAACAAACAAAACAAAAGGATAAACAATAACATGAAATGAAGTCAAATGTCAACTTTCACAAGAAAAACTTCAGGCAAAACAACAACAAATGATAATGAGCAAATGTCCATACAATCCAGTAAAGAGGAAGACATATATGTCAATCACAGCTGTCTCCATGTCAAATGTTTTACACCTTGGTTCAAACACAAATCAGTCACAGAAGGGTACACAGCTTTAGCGTCTTCATGTGTGCTAGAAATGGTTGCCATGTCTTATCCAATGTACCTGTTGAACCACCTAACGTCCACCTTATTTTCTCCAGATGTAAAACTTCAGAAGTTCTGTGGTCCATAGCACATGAGTGGGAGAGGCCTCCTGCTTCCATTTCACAAGGAGAAGTCTCTGAGCAATTAGGGAGGCGAAAGCAATAGCATTGGAGTAATGTTTGGGAAGGAGAGCGTCTTCAGAAACTCCTCCAGAAATTGCAATCAAAGGGGGAGGGGTTAAATTGAGTCCAAACACCTCAGAGAATGTCTCAAATATAGACGTCCAATAATTGTGAAGATTTGGACAAGTCCAAAAAGTATGAATGAGGGAACCTGTGTCTGCCTTACATCTGTTGCATAAGGGCTCTAACCCTGGATCAATCTTTGCTCATGTTTCCTTTGACAAATGAAGCCATGTAGAACCTTCAATTGTAGGAGTCCATGTCTGGCACAGATGGAGGAAGAACGTACTCTATGAAGGACAGACTGCCACATGTCCTCTGTTATTGTGTTTAGAACAAGGTCCATCTGTTTGGAGATGTACTGGAGAAATCCTTCATCAGATAGCAGGAGAGGGTTAAGCCTCCATGAGTAAATAGAATTTTGATGAGGAAAGCTGAGCTCTAACACCAGAGGGCTATGATCAGATATTACAATACTATTATACGTGCATGCTTTTACCTGAGATAATCACTTTTTATCAACCAAAAAGTCATGGATGCACGAGTATGTTTGATGTACAGGAGAGAAAAACCAGTGTTGTCTGATGGATAAAGAAGTGGCCGTGCGTCAACGACCCCATCGGTCTCCAGATACGACTGCAGAACCAGAGCAGACTTTGAGAGTGGTGACGGTCTTGTGGAAGAGCGGTCAAGTGTAGGGTCCATGATAGTATTCATGTCTCCCCAAGTAATAATGAGTGAGTGTTAATACCAGGTAATGAGTGAAGAACGTTTCTGAAAGAATCACTATCGTCCCAGTTGGGGGCGTATACATTAGCTAAGAGTAAAGGGCGTTAAATAAAGAGCCAGTTACAATTACATAACGGCCATTTGGGTCAGCTACTACATGGGAGACAATCAATGGAGCTGATTTATGAATCAAAATAGCAGTACCCCTAGCTTTACTGTTGAATTTAGACTGGAACATTTGTCCAACACAATCTTTCTTCATTTTCGGGTGATCTCTATTTTTAGCTGAGTTTGTTGAAGAAATGCAATGTTGACTTTAAGGTGTAAGAGATGAGAGAATACTTGATGACGTTTGATTGGATGGTTAAGTCCCCGAACATTCCAGCTGATTAGATTCATGTGGCAGCCGTTTCTCCCTGAAGTTGAGGGAGCAGGTGTTGCCATCAGAGTTTATGGAAGAAGAAAATGTGAAGGATCATTTTATACCTTTTGTGATGTATCTGAGTTAGCTGTGTAACTCTAGTCGACCTTAGTACGTTCAAACATGACCAAGTGAATACAGATAAAACCTTCAACACAAACAATGAACACATCAACCCCAACCTCCCCATTATCCTCAGTGTCATTCTCTAAAGAAAAACACAAGACTCCCAAAGCTTCCAAGCTTTTTCTGAGATCACACTCTTGGTCTCAGCCACTGTCTCTTTGATAGAAAAGTATTTGAGCTATAATCAGTCTATTAAACTAGTGATTCAATTATCTGATAGAGAATCAACATAAGGTAGAGCCCCCCCCCCTTTGTTTTTAATAAACAATCCAATAAAATAAAATATATTAGATAAAGAAAATACCTGCAAATGTACTTAATGGGCCGTCACAACATAAAGAGAGAGAGAGAGAGAGAGTCACAGGTTTGGATCATGGCCATAGCCGGAGATCATTGACATATTATGCATAGACTATATAGTGGTAACGTAAACCCCCGGACCGCCCGGGGAATGTAAACGAGCGTACCCTAGCGGAGTTTGCCCTTTGACCTCATGACGTCATTTGTTGTCAAGTGAAGCTATGCCCGAACGCTTCATTTAATACTCATTGAACATAATTCCTCTTCAGACATAACTTGGATCCATTCATTCATTAATCTGGGACATTTTAAATATTCAGCTACTTGTTAAAACTCATCTGTGTTTAGTTCTGGATTTCATAAACTGATCTGCAGGACAGAGACCGGGTCCAAATAATCTATTGTTACTGAATCAGGACTCGTCTTTAGTCCAACATGTCTGATTTCATATTTATCTTCCATGTTATGAGTCTGTGCTGACATGAATATCTGTTATTTTCACACATGAACTCAGATTCATTTACAGTTAAGTTTTATTCTTTCTTCAGGTTGAAGGACTGCAGACTGTCAGAGATCAGCTGTTCTTCTCTGGCTTCAGCTCTGAGGTCAAACCCCTCTCATCTGAGAGAACTGGATCTGAGCTTCAATGAGCTGCAGGACTCAGGAGTGAAGGAGCTGTGTGGTCTTCTACAGAGTCCAACCTGTCGACTGGAGACTCTGAGGTCAGGTCCTTAAATCCTTGAATGTTCACTTTTCTAAAGTTCTTTCTTATTTGGTCATTTATTTAAATTGAACTGTCTCAGTTCTGCTCTGCTCACTGTCCCTCAGTCATCTGTCCCTCACCCAGCCTGTCAGTCACGTCCACCTCATCAGCCCAACTCCATTCATAAAGTGTCAGTGAGTAACATGTGGACAGAGGCCGAGCACTCGTCCTCCTCAGGTTCTCAACAATGAGACACGTTCTTATTGAAGCACGTTGGACAGTTGATGAGTATAGAACCAAACAGGAAGTGACTGTCAGGAGCCATCTCTACTTTAAACAGTGTTTAATGACACAAACCTACTCAGTGACCAAACACACAGAGAAGAAGGTGATGAATGAAACAATGGTCCAACATGTCTGATGTGATATTTATCTTCAGGTCACAGACTGGACTGAGGTCAGCAGCATGTTGAGAGTCTGTGTTGACATGATG
Source organism: Paralichthys olivaceus (assembly GCF_024713975.1). Classification (NCBI taxonomy): domain Eukaryota; kingdom Metazoa; phylum Chordata; class Actinopteri; order Pleuronectiformes; family Paralichthyidae; genus Paralichthys; species Paralichthys olivaceus. Next base: position 1,427,017 of record NC_091094.1, read on the forward strand.
ACGATCCACAATAACAGGAGACACATTCAAATATTCACATTTCTTTATCCAGGTTGAGTCTCCGTGTCCAAATAATCTATTGTTACTGAATCAGGACTCGTCTTTAGTCCAACATGTCTGATTTCATATTTATCTTCCATGTTATGAGTCTGTGCTGACATGAATATCTGTTATTTTCACACATGAACTCAGATTCATTTACAGTTAAGTTTTATTCTTTCTTCAGGTTGAGGAGCTGCAGACTGTCAGAGATCAGCTGTTCTTCTCTGGCTTCAGCTCTGAGGTCAAACCCCTCTCATCTGAGAGAACTGGATCTGAGCTTCAACGAGCTGCAGGACTCAGGAGTGAAGGAGCTGTGTGGTCTTCTACAGAGTCCAACCTGTCCACTGGAGACTCTGAGGTCAGTAGATGGTTGGAGTCAGTCCACGCTGCTTTCATCAGTATTTTACTAAACACAGTCAGTATCACAGTGAAGATCCAGGGTCTGGACCAGAAGCAGGATTTGTGGTTATCAGGTTGACTTCAGGTTTAGTTTTTTCAGTCCTACGAAGCTCGTTCACTTCTCATCAGGGTAAATCACCATGGTAACTGATGATGGACGGCTAACATGCTCCGGAGCAGGTGAAGTTGGAGATCAACCTGTTTAAAAGCTCCGCCCACTGAGCAAAGTAACTACACTGTTGTGTGGACATGTTGAAGTGTCTTCGTAGTTCAGGCCTCAGTGTTTCCTCAGTGAAGCTGTGAGAGGACAACGATGACAGACTTCAGGATTGGACAGAAACACAGAGAGACAACAGTCGGCCAATCAGACGAGCCAGAAGCCGGTTGTGATCATTTGATTGATGTGAAGACGACAGTTGTTGCTGTTTTCATGTGAACAGGAAGTGAAGCTGGACCACAGCTGACAGCCTCACATGATGAGCAGAGACGTCTTCATCTGATCTGAGACACTTTGTTCTCTCACTTCATCAGTGAACAACTGATCAGTTGGCTCTTTGTCACAGCTCTGAGATCAGTGTGACTGAAGCCTCAGAGAAGCATCATCACCATGGTAACCATGAGCTGTCTCTACAGAGCAGAAGCTCTGCTGAGGTCCATCTGTCTCATCTGTCCATCTGTCCATCTGTCTCATCTGTCCATCTGTCTCATCTGTCCATCTGTCTCATCTGTCCACTGACAGTTTGTCAGAAGCACATGTTCATCAACACACAGTGAAACATGTCTTCACCTGTAACAGCAGGAAATCCACCTCTCAATTGTCCACTCTGCACTTTCACATGCAGAGGAAACACACGTGATGGTCAAAGTGTGTGCAGCTCTTAGCGTGTTCATTCCAACACGTGAACATGAAGCAGAGAGGAAGCTGCTCCACCTCTGAACAGGACTGAAGTCCCTGCTGCTCTTTATACTGGATGTGCTGCATCACTGACTCACAGCTGATGAAGTGAGTCTCTGTAAACACTGATGTCTTCTTCTCTCAACAGATGGAGACTGTGATCTTTGTAAAGGTGAGTGTGAAGAGGACAGTGTGAAGAGGACAGTGTGAAGAGGACAGTGTGTGTGGACGGAGGCTGAGCTGTGTCCTGATGATCCAGAGGCTGAAGCAGCAGCAGCTTGTGTGTAGTCTCCAATTCACCCAACCCCTCATCTGCATGTGTTTGGACTGTGAGATGAAGCCGGAGCACCTGGAGAAAACACGGGGAGAACATGCAAACTGCACACAGAGACACCGCATCTGAACCGGGATTCAAACCACGAACCTTCTTGCCCCAAAATCTTGTCCCTCGTTATGGATTGTGTTTATTCACACGAAGAATGTGTTTATTGAAATGACACCCAGCAGAATATATAAACCCTCGATACAGAGTCACATCTAGTGTATCTAAGTCTGTCTTTATCATTGTCCACCTTTGTCCCTCAGTATATGTCCATGTGTGTATAACCACATCCTGTCTGTTTGCTTCAAGTTCCTGGATTCACATCACACGTTGATTTAGTTGGACACAAAGTGAAACCCATTTAAATCACTTTGAGTCAGACACATGAATTTCATCGTATGAATTCAGTTTGCTGTAGTTTGAGTTTGGAAAATGCTTCAGGTGCAAACCTCCTTTTTTCTTCAATGTCTGTTTGTGGCTCTGCGTGTTTGTTTGATTTACAAATGACATGAATCAGTGTTACATGAAAGGGTTTTACAACGAGGACCAAACAGGTTCTGATAAAGATCAGAGGAGAACCAACATGATCCAGAATCAAAGACACTCAGTTCCAGCTGCTAAATGCAGAAGAACAGCTGGGACAACATCTGGGGTTGTGTCTCTGTGGAAGTTACAGCGCCCCCTGTTGGCATCTGGTAAAATATATATTACGTGACCGCGATAAAATATCGGGTGAATGAAAAAAATAATTCAGAGCCACGAGATCTGAATCTGTTGTTTACTAAAGACGAGGGGACGTGAAGTGAAGAAGCCTCTTGATGAGAAACCTTTGAATCCCAGGATGTGGTGTCTGTCTGCACTGTCTCTGAGGACACACACTGAGGACACACTGTCTCTGAGGACACACACTGTCTGCACGGACTCTGAGGACACACACTGAGGACACACACTGTCTCTGAGGACACACACTGAGGACACACACTGTCTCTGAGGACACACACTGTCTCTGAGGACACACACTGAGGACACACACTGTCTCTGAGGACACACACTAACTCTGAGGACACACACTGTCTCTGAGGACACACACTGTCTGCACGGACTCTGAGGACATGTAGTATAATTTTTGGCCATTAAACCATGTCACTTATGAATGTCACTGTATACCTTTAAGAATCTGCACTACAAACTAAGGTGTGATTGAAACATGATTTACTACTGATTACAATAAGTTTGTGAATGTAATTACGAATCAAACCATATATTCTGTGTGTAACAAGCAGTATTAGGTGATTGTATAACTTGTGTGAAGAAATATTAATCTTTTTAAAAAGACAAACTGACCGAATTGTAACATAATGGTGTCAAATGTAAGCACAATATCTTTTAAAAAATACTAAGCTGATTAAGCAAAAGATAATGGTGTCAAGAATAAGCAAAGTTAGTGTAAGATCCCAACATGCCCAGTGGAAATTTCCAGAGCTAGAAAATTGACCAATGACCTACTGACACGTGTGGCCCCGAAATGATGATAACCAATGAAAAGCTGACAGGTTTGGTCTCTAAAGGGTTTATAAGACAACACCACACTACTGTTAGGCAGAGTTCTTCTCTGGTGAAGCTCCGGCTCGCTACTGAATGCTCTCTGGTTTTTTGTCGACAATAAACTCTGCTGCTTTTTATTCGACTGAAATTTTGGACTTTTGGACCACGAGTGAAACTTAGTTTTCATCACAACAGACACACTAACTCTGAGGACACACTGTCTCTGAGGACACACACTAAGGACATACACTGTCTCTGAGGACACACACTGAGGACACACTAACTCTGAGGACACACACTGTCTCTGAGGACACACACTAAGGACACACACTGTCTCTGAGGACACACACTGAGGACACACACTGTCTCTGAGGACACACACTGAGGACACACACTGTCTCTGAGGACACACACTAAGGACACACACTGTCTCTGAGGACACACACTGAGGACACACACTAACTCTGAGGACACACACTGTCTCTGAGGACACATACTGAGGACACACACTGTCTCTGAGGACACACACTGTCTCTGAGGACACCCACTAACTCTGAGGACACACACTGTCTCTAGTTTCAGGTCTTCTTCAAAACAGCTGATGATCATTTGGTCAATTAGGATCATGAGGCGACAGGTGGGCGTGTCCTCGAGTTCTCAGTCAGGCTCCACCCCCTGCTCAAATATGGTTACTCCTGTTTTCAAAAAATCAAGATGGCGCTGAACGAGATGTTTGACGTGAGGCTTCAGAGCTGCAGCTCACAAACCGAAGGTGACGTCACGGTGGTTTGATTCTTGGCTGCGTCTGATATTTGATATTTTAGAGCTTGGAGCAAATGTTCCCAGGTTTTTACCAGCTGATTTCAAATCACACTGAACAACTTCAACGGAGAGAGTTCATCTTTAGTCCATGGACAGGGGTCGCCAGCCTTTTTGAGACGGAGCTACTTCATGGGAACTGAGTCATACGAAGGGCTGCCAGTTTGATAGTTATATATTATTATTAATGATAAATGATTCTCATCTGTGTGAAGACGCTGATCACGTTCATGATTTCTCACAGTAATTATCAACATTGACTTAACAAGGTGGGAAACAGATGATATCAGGGTTCAACACTTTATTTCTATGAATCTCAGCAAGTGTTTACATTTTCAGACGATCACTTCTTCAACATTTCATCAGACAAATGTTCCATTTTCACGAGCCACCGACCGACCGTTAACAAATCATAGTCAGGAGTCAACTTCAGAATGAGAATAAACATTTGACAGAATCAAAAATAAATCATTCAATGAATTAGAAACGCATATCAAATCTAAGACGCAGCTCACTGGTGAGTTGTGTTATTTTCAGAACAGGCCTGCGGGCGACTCATGTGGTCCTTGGGGGCGACCTGGTGCCCACGGGCACCGTGTTGGTGACCCCTGGTGTAGGGTATAGGTTCGTTTGACACACACACTCACTGTAAACATACATGTGCAAAGGAGATTTCCCACAGCACGACCTCTGAGGTTTACGAGGCTCCCTGGGATCATTGTAACGTGTGTGTGTGTGTGTGTGTGTGTGTGTGTGCAGTATGTTTACATGCAAATGTCTACATACAATCATCCCATGATATTTTCCTCCATGAGCAGATTCATGTGATTTCCTCATGTTCTCAGTGAACATGTGTAAACACATTGGCTGCTTTGACTGTAGCAGCTGGTTTGTGTAGCAGTTGTGTGTTGTTGGTTACTACGGTTACCACTGTAGGATGTGTGATGTGTGCACCATGAGTTTTCTCTCTTTATTGTATATTTAGTTATTTTGGATTTATTGTGAATGTGGATGAAATGTGCGTTGACTCGAACGCTCTCCTGTTGCCGTGCAGATGATGGGAAGGTGGTGAAGGCGGTGTCGGTCATCAAACACAACTGGGACACAGAGGAGCTCATTCTGGAGGAGCTGACCGTCTTCCAGGTGACGTAGAGTTTCAATACTGCTTCTGATCCAGGAACCAAAAGAACTCGAGCTTTCACAGGAAGCTTCGTGTTTTTTTACCCACTGTGTGAAGTTTCTCACAGTCTCTCCAGCCCCCGACCCAAGAAATACTGGAGCAAGAGGTTGGAAGCATATAAAGTACGGAGATTTGAGCTGGTTCCATTACGCTGCTGCCACTAAACTGTGAGAAAGAAAATCAGAAGGCTGACGACGTTTTCATGGTTTTATCTTTTAACAGAACTACTTCTTAGGATGAAACATGTTCGTCCGTATCATTTTTCACTTTGATTTGATTTGTGGAAATCATTTCACTGCTCTTCTTCGTTCTCTGTGAATCCTGACACACACACACACACACACACACACACACACACACACGCAGGACTTTATTCCTAAAACCCAAGTTTGTTGTAATGTCTCTCACTGCTCATCTTCCAGCTCTGCACCCTGTGATGTTCTGTGTGTGCGTGTAGTTTTTCAGTGGAACGTGTTCATCTGGACAAACTCCCCAAAAGAGAAACAAGCAGATATCAGGACGCATATTTCCCAAGATCCTCTGTGTTTACAAACGGACCAGGAAGACGAGCAGAGAGATGACAAAAATAGGAAAAGCACATTTTTGTGTGTTTCTGTTTTTAAACAGATGAAGAAGATGAGGAGGAAGAACAAGGAGAGGATGAAAGAAAAGGGAAAGAGAATCAAAACACTGTGCAGGTGAAGGGAAGGAAGGACGAGAACAAACAAACAGGAAACCAGGCGTTCGTTGTTTACCAACAACTGAGACAGGAACTGAGTCATTTCTGGGTGTAAAGAGCCGGAGGTGACCGTACAGCTGCAGGAGCAACTGACAGGTTGTTTGGATCCTGACTGGATTTCAGGTCGGAGGCTGTAGTCGGTCGGTCTGTGGGCTTTGAGTTTCCTTCATCCACCCCTCGGCTCATTCAGAGCGGTCGAGGGTCACTGACTCTCCTCTGTGAGGCCATGAAATGAGTCAGTGGTCCAGAAAAATGGAGCTCGGGGGTAATTTATCCACCTGATGGAGAGAGAGACTCATTAGATTTCTGACCTCAGAGCGAGGCCGCAGCATTTAACGTTCACCTCAACCTCTGCACGGCTGAAATATCAGTTCAGGTAAAGATCAGTCACCGTTTCTGTGTCGGTCACATGAGCCTCCACTCCTCCTTTTATTTTCCAGCTTTGTCTTCAGACTGTGTGGTTTGTTGCGACTGAATGAACGAAGCTCAGTGAAGAACTATTTCAAACGGCGTCTTTAAGGCTCCTGAGGTCGTTAGAAAACTGAGACACACAAACATTGAACACCAGGCTGTGAAGAAGACGAGGGAGAAGAGGAGTTTTCATGTTCAGTGTGATCAACTTGAATTTCTAAAATGAAATGTGACACAATCTGGTATCAAATGCATAGAAATGTGTCTGTTAATAAATCTACGTGGATTCGTTCGGCTCATCGTAAACAGCTGTAGATGCACGTTGGTATAAACGTGTGTTTTTGTGTGAAGCAACAGAAACATTCATCCATTTTTCTTTTTATTCCACAGAGTCCGACTCCCATCCTGAGCATGAAGCTGTCGACCAAGAGGGTGCGTCCTCTGACTTTTGTTTACATGCACGGAAACCATCTGATGCGAACATTTCTCGTACAAGTTTCAGCAAAAGTCGCGCGTGCTTAGGACGACACCAATCTGACATTGGGGGATGGGGAAAGAATAAGAAACCCAATAGGATCCTTGCAGCCGTCACTGCTCAGGCTCTAATTAGTCCAGTAAATGTTGTGTTCAAAGTTGTGTTGTTTAGTTGAGACTTGTGTTGTTGTTACAACAGTATAATGAACTCTCAATAAAATCAATCTCTCTCTGTGTCGTCCGTCTCGACCACAGCAACAGCTGTACGTGTCCGGCGAGCTCAGCGTGGCCCAGCTGGGGCTCCAGAGGTGCGAGCTGTACGGGACGGACTGTGCTAAGTGTTGTCTGGCCAGAGACCCCTACTGCTCCTGGGATGGACAGACCTGCTCCAGGTTCTTCCCCACCAGCAAGAGGTAGAGAGGGACAGAGGGGTAATGAGGACACCACACATTCATAACAGTTACCACATGTACATCACACTTTCCCCTGGTTTGGTGTTAGGCGGGCACGGAGACAGGATGTGAAGTATGGAGACCCCTGGAGTCAGTGCCCAGTCACAGAGGACGGTGAGTTTGATATGAAGTCTCTTTATATCAGAGGATCTGAGAGGAGGATTTCCTCCATCGATCATGTGTTTAAAGTGACGCAGCGATGGAACGCAGAACCACGGTGGTCTTCGCTGTTCGTCCACATAAGAGATCGGCATAAATCCACAGCTGTGTTTGATTCTCACGTCTGGATCCATCCAGAAGCTCCAGCTCCTCCTGTGTTCAGTCTGAGCAGGGTCTTCAGTTTGTCCTGTGTTTATACTGGAAATGTACTTGAAGGTAAATTACAATGTCTCTCATTAGAGCTCGCACCTTCGCCAAAGCCTCATGGTCCCTTCAAATATATAAATGTGTTAGTGCTGATTTATTGCATCAAGATCCAAACTGATCTCCTACAATACGATGCACAGAGGGAAAGAAGGACCTGCTAAAATATTGACGTTTTATCATTTCAGCCTTGATGCTTTTTCATGTCTGATTTTGAAGTTTAATGTTCAGCTTTGTTCTAAAGTCACAGTTTGATCAACATAATTACTGTACTAAATATATAGTATATAGAAAGTATAAAATATGTATATAAATATACAAATATTTGACCTTTTTTAACTACCTTCAAAAATAGTATCACAGATAGTAAATTCTATTTACTACTGAATGCAACAGGAACACACTGAATATTTAAACAGTTCATTTTGTACAATAATTAATTCAGCAAGAACATTTTCCTAATGTTTGATTATTTGTCCAAAACCAAAGTTTCAACTGTTGCACGATAACAAACCAATAAAGTTTCTACAGATTTAAAATACCTTCTTGAATATTCTCTGCTGCAGGTAGACATGGGGCGCACTCTAGGGGCCGTTCTGTGTAACTGCAGTTTTCTCCGCTTCAACACAGTGGCAGTAAAGATTATTGAAGTTAAAGAAATGATGAAGTGGTTGACATCTCAGAAATGTTTCTTTAGTTTCTCTTCCTGTTTAGAATGTGTGTTCCTCCTTTTTTCCATTCACACAAATCACATGGTGAATATTTCCCCTGATCTGTGTTTCTCTTCTTTCTCCTCGTCAGACTCTGACGCTGTGGAAGAGAAGTCGGTGTACGGCGTGGAGGGAAACTCCACCTTCCTGGAGTGTGTTCCTTGGTCACCTCCGGCCGAGCTCAGGTGGACGGTGCAGCGGCACACGGGCAGCTCGCAGCAAACTGAGGACAGAGTGAGTCTGAATCAGTCAACATCTGCTGGAGACGTATCAGAGGAGAAGACATGATGAGATTCAGTTTATACACACAAACACATTTTGTCACCATGAAACCTGCTGCTTCTCTCTCTCTCTCTCAGCTTCCTCACAGCGATGCAGCCGCTCTCTCCACATGAAGCGTGGTTTGCTGGTTCAACGCCTGGAGCTGGCTGACGCAGGCGTCTACACCTGCAGCAGCCATGAGCACTCCTACAGCCAGGTCCTGGCCCGATACCGCGTTCACATCATCCCCAACCACAGCCTCCACCCAGCTGCCCGACACCAGCAGAGCCACGGCCCCAACCACGGGAAGACTGGCCCGGTGGGGGGAGCCCTACCTGTGTTCCTGGGCCAGTCCGGGGCCTCTCACCCGCCGTCGTCTCTGCCGGGACTTGGGAACTCGTGGCCGCCGCAGCACCGGAGCTACAAGGACCTGCACATGGTGGGGACCAAGAGTCTGAGCGTGGACGAGTACTGTGAGCAGCTGTGGTACCGAGAGAAGCGCCGGCAGCAGAAGCTCCGCACTCTGAAGCTGAAACAGGAGAGCAGGAAAGCTCGGGTGAGGAGGAACAACCCTCCTGAGGTTCCTCTCTAGTCGGCTGCAGGACAAAGACTCTGGACAACAGCTCCTGTGAACTCAGAGGACAAGAACGCTTTGTTTTTGAGCAAATCATTCCAATGGGTAAAAAATCATTAAAGACCGAGTGTCATGAAAACAAGAGAGTAGTATTTACCTCACCTGAATATCCGACACCACAGAAAACATGGAAAGAGCAGTGTAGAAAGGTTCTTTGTCTCTGAACTCATGTCGTCATTATGGTTTGGAACACAGAGCAGCTGAAACCTGACGTCATCAGGCGTCTGATTCATAGACTGTAAATAAAGTTTGGTGAAGCGTCTCCACTTTCTCCCTCCATCCAGAAATAAAGCTGAAACATCTCACGTAGGAACACTACCACCTCACGATGCTGACGTCATGAAGAGTCTGAGTCTCATTAGGGGATGGAGCCGTGGTATCCAGGTCTAACCCGTACACCTATCAGTCAGTCTCAGCTGTCAATCATGACGTCTCCGCCTCTTTTTATATCATCAAATAAACGGATTCAAACCAAACGGATCAGAAACACTTCAGTGAGACAAGAACGACCTGAAATCACAGAAACATCTTTGACAAACATTTATCTAACGTCTATTCTAACTTTTTTAGTTTGGTCCATGTCCCGTCTGCTAATGTGGAGGAGGACCTATACCGCAGCCAGCCACCAGGGGGCAATTGAGAGGATTTGGCTTCACGTTAGGGAGCTGCCATGTCGTCCATCTTTATCTACAGCCTCTGCTCTGAATCATGAATCAGCTCCAAGGTTCCAAGACTGTTCGGTGTGAGACTTGTTTCCTCGTGGATCCTTGTTGACGGTTTAAAAGACAGATTCTGTGTTAAATGTTTTATTATTAGTTCAAAGAACAGATTTGACAAAGAGACGAGCGGCCTCAATTATTTACTAACAACGCTTTGATGCTTTTAATGCAAAGTTTAATTAGAAGACTCAAGTTTACCTGAATCTCTCTCTCTCTCTCTCTCTCACACACACACACACAGATATGTAGAATGACAGAAGACTTCATAGTAAAAGTATTTGCCCAGTTTACTGCCACATGTAAACTTGTATTTTTCTACATGTATTTATGTATTGCTGATCTACACTGATGGGATCTAGACCTCATACTTATGACAGTGGGTGGATTAAAGGCCTGAGTGGAAACGCACACGTGAAATGGACCTCGCTTGAAAATACCTTGTATGTACATCTTATCAGTTCTGCCCTGTAGCTAATAATTATTACTCACGACGATGAATATTAAAGAACTCTATTTTTG
>NC_091094.1:1440000-1567500 GCF_024713975.1 Paralichthys olivaceus
GACAAAATGGCTGAACCCGTCCGTCCATCAGTTTGTGTGTTTAAACATTTCTCAAAGACACAAACAGACACACATGATTCTTACGGGTCAGCCCCACCATAGTTGAACCAGGAGAATTAGAGCATTAGTTTGAAGACTGGTGCTAGAGCACAGCACTCTGACTGTGTGTGTGTGTGGAAATCTCCAGCACCATTACAGCTGAGTCATGCTAACCTCAACAAGCAGCTTTCACACGACCACAGACTGACAGAGAATATTACACGTGCAAGTTTTGTGGTGAGTGAATTAATAACCACGAAGCTGAAGCCTCGTGTGGAAGGAGAGTTTGTGAAGGAGTCCCTCGTAGCATCAGAGGCCTCACCAGAGAAACAGCTCCAGCCTCACCTCCCCTCAGGTGAGGCTGACATGTGAAGACATGCAGCTCATGAGTGACACAGAGCTTACAGACTTTTGTCCCGTCTCTTTTTGCGTCCCTAGGGATGTGTTCATAATAGTGTGGCCCTCGGAGGACTTTATACAAATTGAAATGGCCCTTGATGTGAAAAAGGTTCCTCACCCCTGGTCTATACGATGATGAGGAAACCAAGAGCAAGAGTGAACGCTGCTCACGTCTGTTCAGTTCAGCGTCGAGAACAAATATGAAGGAGCACAACACTGCAGGGATCAATATATTTAACAATGAACTTCAACAGTCTTCTTATGTTCCTGACCACATGATCTCGGTTGTTTAGACATGCTGCAGTATCCTGTCAATGGATTTGAGGACAATCTCTGATCGAGTTAAATAAAGTTAAATTGAATGGACCACTGGCTCTTGAGAGCTGGGGGCGGGAGGCAGTGAAGGAGGCGGCTGCAGCTTGATTGACACGTTCCTCAGCTCTTCACATTTGGCCGCCCTGCCAAAGTGCCGCTCTAGACAATCGTCTAGTTCATTTGTTATATTTGAAGAAACACTGAATCTATGCACCTGGCTTCATTGTGTGTTTGACATCACAGGGTTTTTCCTCTCAGACTGAAGATGAGTGTTTATGTGGAGGAAGAGGACAGAGCCGAGTCTCCAGAGTTCAGCTGTGTGTCTCTGAAGAGGAGGCGCTCCAGAGATCAGCCTCCAGACTTCAGTAATGAACCTGGACCCTCACACACAAAGTAAGAGACCTGCTACAAACATGTGAACCTCCAAACTGAATCCTCAGAGAATGAATCAGTGAATGATGAGTTCTGAATGAAAACATGTTTGTGTTTGCAGAGGTGAGGACCACAGACTGAGAGCAGAGTCTCCAGAGTTCAGCTGTGTGTCTCTGAAGAGTGACCGGTCCAGACATGAGCCTCCAAACTTCAGTAATGAACCTGGACCCTCAGACACAAAGTAAGAGACTGTTTCTACTGTGAACTGATCTGAAGAGGATGTAGTTTCCTCTAGTGTGGCCCCTGCATTAGGACACAGCTTCATTGAAATTGGTGACTAATCTCTCAGAATCCCTCAAAGAGCTCAGACCTCCACCAAGGCCCAACACGCTCCTGATGAAACCACTTTGAAATTCACTAGATCCATTTCACTCATAAACATCAGTCCTCTGAACATCTGGTTCACAGAACACATCCTTCACCAAGTTTACTGGTGATCTGTTCAGTGGTTTTTATAATCCCACTAACGAACCAACCAACCAACACACAAACATACAGGGTGGAAACAAAACCTCCTTGACAGAAGTGATGACGACCTGTGACTGTGACATTTGACTTATCAGGACATGTCTTCACAGAAAGAGGAGGAGGAGTCATGTTTCTGAGGAGGAGCAGTCGTCCCGCTGTGCTTCGTGTCAGGACGTCCTGAAGGATCCAGTCTCCACCAGCTGTGGACACTGGTTCTGCAGACAGTGCATCACCTCATACTGGGACCAGTCTGGTTCTTCAGGAGACTCCTCCTGTCCCCAGTGTGGACAAAGATCCAGAAGAGGAGCTGGAGCTCAGACAGCCGGTCAGAGCAGCACTGTACATGTGTCTGCTGATGTCTTCACTTCTGACAACAGCACATGTTTGATTTTGTTCCTTCATACAGCATCAACATTTCACTTGGTTATAAAAGCACAAAGTTCAAAAGCTTTGATTTCTCTAGTTTTTCTGTATCTGATGAAAACAATCAGCAGATTCTCAGATTCTCTGTCTTTAGTCTCACATTGTTTCTTGTCTTTCAGCAGATCGGGGTCTGCAGGAGGTTTTAGACCAACATAAGATCAGTCTGAGGAGGAGATGTGAACATGTGACTGAAGGAACTGAGGAAACAGGAAGTAGAACCCTCCTCAACAGGATCTACACTGAGCTCTACATCACAGAGGGACAGAGTGAAGAGGTCAATACTGAACATGAGGTGATGCAGCTTGAGACGGCTTCCAAGAGGAAGAGCCTCCACGACACTCCCATCAAGTGCCACGACATCTTTAAAGCCTCCACTGACCAGCAGAGCAGCATCAGAGTCGTCCTGACCAACGGCGTCGCTGGCGTTGGAAAAACCTTCTCGGTGCAGAAGTTCACTCTGGACTGGGCAGAGGGTTTAGAAAACCAAGATGTGGGTCTGCTGGTTGTGCTTTCGTTCAGGGAGCTGAACCTGGTGAAAGACGAGCAGCACAGTCTTCTCACGCTGCTCCGTGTTTTCCATCCAACATTACAGAAGCTCACGGCAGAGACGCTCGCTGTCTGTAAACCTGTGATCATCTTTGACGGCCTGGATGAAAGCAGACTTTCTCTGGACTTCAACCACAGGGAGGTCGTGTCTGAGGTCACACAGAGGTCATCGGTCAACGTGCTGCTGACAAACCTCATCCAGGGGAATCTGCTTCCCTCGGCTCTCGTCTGGATAACCTCCCGACCTGCGGCGGCCAATCAGATCCCTCCTACATGTGTTGACAGGGTGACAGAAGTACGAGGCTTCACTGACGCCCAGAAGGAGGAGTACTTCAGGAGGAGATTCAGTGATGAGGAGCTGAGCAGCAGAATCATCTCACACATCAAGACGTCCAGGAGCCTCCACATCATGTGTCAAATCCCAGTCTTCTGCTGGATCAGTGCTACAGTTCTGGAGCACATGTTGACCACAGACCAGAGAGGAGAGCTGCCCAAGACCCTGACGGACCTGTACTCACACTTCCTGCTGGTTCAGACAAAGAGGAAGAACAACAAGTACGGTGGAGGACATGAGACGAGTCCACAGCAGCTGACGGAGGCTGACAGGGACGTTCTTCTGAAGCTTGGGAGGCTGGCGCTTAAACATCTGGAGGAAGGAAACATCATGTTCTACAAAGAAGACCTGGAGCAGTGTGGTCTTAATGTCACAGAGGCCTCGGTGTACTCAGGAGTTTGTACTGAGATCTTCAGAAGAGAGTGTGTGATCTTCCAGAAATCAGTCTACTGCTTTGTTCATCTGAGCGTTCAGGAGTTTCTGGCTGCAGTCTACATGTTCCACTGTTACACCGAGAGGAACTCAGAAGAACTCAACAACTTCTTGGGAACATATGGGAACACAGATGGTACATTCTACCTGGATGATCTCCTGAAGAGAACCATGGAGAAATCCCTCACCAGTAAAAATGGTCATCTGGATCTGTTTGTTCGCTTCCTTCACGGCCTCAGTCTGGAGTCCAACCAGAGAGTCTTAGGAGGCTGGCTGGGTCGGACAGAGAACAATCCAAACATCATCCAGAGAGTCTTAGGAGGCCTGCTGGGTCGGACAGAGAACAATCCAAAGATCATCCAGAGAATCATCAACAACCTGAAGAAGATGCAGAGTGATAACATTTCTCCTGACAGAAGCATCAACATCTTCCACTGTCTGACTGAGATGAACGACCACTCAGTACATCAGCAGATGCAACAGTTCCTGACATCAGAGAACAAATCAGAGGAGGAACTCTCTGAGATCCACTGCTCAGCTCTGGCCTACATGCTGCAGATGTCAGAGGAGGTTCTGGATGAGTTGGACCTGAAGAAGTTCAACACATCAAACCAGGGTCGACGGAGACTGATCCCAGCTGTGAGGAACTGCAGGAAGGCTCTGTGAGTCCAGACATGATCAATACCATGTTGAATCAGTGTAGATGAGTCAAACACACACAGTGTTCAATGATTCTCCTTCTTGTGGGCAGCATGGTGTTGTAGTGGTCAACACTGTTAGTGCAGCCTCTCTGTGAGGAGGAGGTTCTCCTCCTGTCTGCAGGGTTTTCTCTGGGTTCTCCAGCTTCATCCACAAACCAAAGACATGTAGTGTGTGTGTGTATAATATATGTATACAATAGTACATGTGTACATATGGTATATATACATTCTCATCTCATTGTTGTATATCCAGTATGTTCTAGAAGTTTTCTTGAAGCTGGTGAAAGATGAACTCAGTCTGTTTGATTCACTCCAGAGTTTCTGAGGCTACATTTAAACATGAAACATGACTCGTCAACATTTTGTGCTCAGAGACCGTGAACTGCAGGACTCCGTGTTAAAGTGAAGATCTGGATTCATGATCCGACACCATCGATTAAAAACTGTCGTCTAACTCATCCCAATAAAAAACAGAACAAATGAACGTGAACTTAGTTGAAAAGTTTTAAACATGAACAGTTTATTCTTTCTTCAAACTAGAATTCTCATCCTGTGTCTGTGCACCACCACCAACCAGTGCAGAGTCAGTCCCTGCAGGTCACTGACATGTTGCATTCACAATAATATGAGGTCACTGTAACCTTTGACCTTCGACCACTGAAATCTAATCAGTTGATCTTTGAGTCCAATGGTCAAAATGTGAAGAAGTTCTCTAAAGACAGACTTGAGGTGTCATGTTCAAGTCCTTGACCTCTGACCTTTGACCACCTGAATCTAATGAGGTCATCTGTTAGTCTGAATGAACGCTTGTACCAAATCTGAAAGGATTCTCTTGAGGTGTTTTTAAGATCAAATGTTCAAGAGGCAGAAAGTGGATTAACCAGGGTGAGGGTCACATGATCACGTTTTGTATGAATGTTGTGTTTTCTGATTTTATTCTAACACATTTGATATTTTCTTTAATTACAGACTCGTTGGTTGTGAACTCTCAGAGATTCACTGTGAAGTCGTGGCCTCAGCTCTGAAGTCAGACCCCTCACATCTGAGAGAACTGGATCTGAGCTTCAATGACCTGCAGGACTCAGTAGTGAAGCTGCTGTGTGCTGGACTGGAGAGTCCAACCTGTCGACTGGAGACTCTGAGGTCAGGTCCTTAAATCCTTGAATGTTCACTTTTCTAAAGTTCTTTCTTATTTGGTCATTTATTTAAATTGAACTGTCTCAGTTCTGCTCTGCTCACTGTCCCTCAGTCATCTGTCCCTCACCCAGCCTGTCAGTCACGTCCACCTCATCAGTCCAACTCCATTGATAAAGTGTCAGTGAGTAACATGTGGACAGAGACCGAGCACTCGTCCTCCTCAGGCTCTCAACAATAAGACACGTTCTTATTGAAGCACGTTGGACAGTTGATGAGTATAGAACCAAACAGGAAGTGACTGTCAGGAGCCATCTCTACTTTAAACAGTGTTTAATGACACAAACCTACTCAGTGACCAAACACACAGAGAAGAAGGTGATGAATGAAACAATGGTCCAACATGTCTGATGTGATATTTATCTTCAGGTCACAGACTGGACTGAGGTCAGCAGCATGTTGAGAGTCTGTGTTGACATGATGACGATCCACAATAACAGGAGGACACATTCAAACATTCACATTTCTTTATCCAGGTTGAGTCTCCGTGTCCAAATAATCTATTGTTACTGAATCAGGACTCGTCTTTAGTCCAACATGTCTGATTTCATATTTATCTTCCATGTTATGAGTCTGTGCTGACATGAATATCTGTTATTTTCACACATGAACTCAGATTCATTTACAGTTAAGTTTTATTCTTTCTTCAGGTTGGAGGACTGCAGACTGTCAGAGATCAGCTGTTCTTCTCTGGCTTCAGCTCTGAGGTCAAACCCCTCTCATCTGAGAGAACTGGATCTGAGTAACAACGAGCTGCAGGACTCAGGAGTGAAGGAGCTGTGTGGTCTTCTACAGAGTCCAACCTGTCCACTGGAGACTCTGAGGTCAGTTCACTGACTGACTTTTGTAGATCTCATATCTATAACACAGCATTTATACACAGTTCATCTCATTTAATACTCATTGTATTATTTTATTTATAATCTTATTTCCTTTTTTATCAACAACATACAGCAGCTTTGTAATCCAGTAAGTGCTAAATGCTAATACAGAGGTGTGTCTGTTGCATTTTCGTCCCCTCCCCTCTACATGTCCCTCCCCCCGAAAACAAAAATCTTATCATACACAACAACTCAATTCAATTTAGTTCAATTTTATTTGTATAGCGCCAAATCATAATATACATATCTCAAGGCACTGTACATAGAAGGTGAAGACCTCAACATCATATTAAATCTAGAGAAACCCAACAGTTCCCACAATGAGCAGCACTTTGAGACTGTGGAGGAAAAACTCCCTCATTAACAGAGAGAAGCCTCTAGAACCAGACTCAATGTGGAGACATCTGCCTCCACCGGTTGGGGTGAGCAAAGAAAATGGGGGGAGGAGAGGAGAGAGAGGGATAGTGGGGAGGGGGAAGTAGGGGAGAGGGGGGGCGAGAAAGACCGGGGACACTTGAGCACCATCAGGCATCAGATCTGACTTGTTAAAATGTGAACAACAGTGTAAAGACTATTAATTATTATTGATGACAGACACATTTGATATCATAATGAATTACTGAGATATTGTAATTAGTAATAGTAAAAGTTGTTGTCCTGAGGTTCAGGGGTCAGAGATATCTGAGATGAGAGAGAAAAAGAGAGAGAGAGACTATGGGAGGACAAAGTGAAACAGTCATTGACATGTATTAAAATAAATAAATGAATGAATGTGGGGGGGCAGAGAGACAGAGAGAAGTGGAGAGGTGCTCAGTGCATGATGGGAGTTCCCCCAGCAGTCTAGACCTATAGCAGCTTAACTAAGTGATGGGTCAGGACCTGATCCAGAACTATAGACTTTATCAAAGAGGAACGTTTTAGTTTAACTTTAATGCTGAGATGGTGTCTGCCTCCTGAACCCAGAGTGGGAGCTGGTTCCACAGGAGAGGAGCCTGGTAGCTGGAGGTTCTACCTCCTGTTCTGCTCTTACTGACTCTAGAACCACAAGAGAGCCTGTGTTTTGTGAATGAAGTGATCTCTTTGGATAATATGGTGTTATCAGCTCTTTGAGATATGAAGAGCTTGATTGTTAAGAGCTTTAAATGTGAGGAGCAGGATTTTGAAATCTATTCTGAATCTTACAGGGAGTCAGTGTAGAGAAGCCAAGACAGGAGTAATATGATCTCTCCTTCTAGTTCCTGTCAGCACTCGTGCTGCAGCATTTTGGACCAACTGGAGACTCTTTACCGATTTCCTGGGGCATCCTGATATGGAAAATAAAAGCTCCCGCCTGCTTCCTGAACAGGCCCCGCTGAGCGGCTAATGCTAACAGCGGTGTCCCGTCCAGGTCACAGGGGCTCCTGCTGGAGGCTGGAGGCTTCGGGCAGGTTACCAGAACCAAAAAATTAACAATTAAAAAAGTAATGAAGCCTAGAACCAGGTATGGACAGGCCTCTGACACAGGAGTCTGTGGCCATGTTAGAATAGCAGTAGATATATTTTTTAGTACCAACGTGAACACATTTAGATTCATTCCATTTGAATTAGTCTTGTCTTGCTTTTCCGCAGGATGTAGTTTGTATTTAAGAGTAATTAATGATGAATGTGAGATGAGTCCAGGCTGTGCTTGTGTGTTTGTTTAGACATCGTCATGTAGTTCATTCATAGTTGTACATAGTCAGAGCATCCTGAGGTCCAGGGAACGACTCCTGTGTCAGAGGCCTGTCCATACCTGGTTCTAGGCTTCATTATTTTTTTAATTTGGGTCAGCTACTACATGGGAGACAATCAATGGAGCTGATTTATGAATCAAAATAGCAGTACCCCTAGCTTTACTGTTGAATTTAGACTGGAACATTTGTCCAACACAATCTTTCTTCATTTTCGGGTGATCTCTATTTTTAGCTGAGTTTGTTGAAGAAATGCAATGTTGACTTTAAGGTGTAAGAGAGGAGAGAATACTTGATGACGTTTGATTGGATGGTTAAGTCCCCGAACATTCCAGCTGATTAGATTCATGTGGCAGCCGTTTCTCCCTGAAGTTGAGGGAGCAGGTGTTGCCATCAGAGTTTATGGAAGAAGAAAATGTGAAGGATCATTTTATACCTTTTGTGATGTATCTGAGTTAGCTGTGTAACTCTAGTCGACCTTAGTACGTTCAAACATGACCAAGTGAATACAGATAAAACCTTCAACACAAACAATGAACACATCAACCCCAACCTCCCCATTATCCTCAGTGTCATTCTCTAAAGAAAGACACAAGACTCCCAAAGCTTCCAAGCTTTTTCTGAGATCACACTCTTGGTCTCAGCCACTGTCTCTTTAATAGAAAAGTATTTGAGCTATAATCAGTCTATTAAACTAGTGATTCAATTATCTGATAGAGAATCAACATGAGGTAGAACCCCCCCCCCTTTGTTTTTAATAAACAATCCAATAAAATAAAATATATTAGATAAAGAAAATACCTGCAAATGTACTTAATGGGCCGTCACAACATAAAGAGAGAGAGAGAGTCACAGGTTTGGATCATGGCCATAGCCGGAGATCATTGACATATTATGCATAGACTATATAGTGGTAACGTAAACCCCCGGACTGCCCGGGGAATGTAAACGAGCGTACCCTAGCGGAGTTTGCCCTTTGACCTCATGACGTCATTTGTTGTCAAGTGAAGCTATGCCCGAACGCTTCATTTAATACTCATTGAACATAATTCCTCTTCAGACATAACTTGAATCCATTCATTCATTAATCTGTGACATTTTAAATATTCAGCTACTTGTTAAAACTCATCTGTGTTTAGTTCTGGATTTCATAAACTGATCTGCAGGACAGAGACCGGGTCCAAATAATCTATTGTTACTGAATCAGGACTCGTCTTTAGTCCAACGTGTCTGATTTCATATTTATCTTCCATGTTATGAGTCTGTGCTGACATGAATATCTGTTATTTTCACACATGAACTCAGATTCATTTACAGTTAAGTTTTATTCTTTCTTCAGGTTGTGGAGCTGCAGACTGTCAGAGATCAGCTGTTCTTCTCTGGCTTCAGCTCTGAGGTCAAACCCCTCTCATCTGAGAAAACTGGATCTGAGTAACAACAAGCTGCAGGACTCAGGAGTGAAGGAGCTGTGTGGTCTTCTACAGAGTCCAACCTGTCCACTGGAGACTCTGAGGTCAGGTCACTGACTGACTTTTGTAGATCTCATATCTATAACACAGCATTTATACACAGTTCATCTCATTTAATACTCATTGTATTATTTTTTAAATTATTTTATTTCCCTTTTTTATCAACAACATACAGCAGCTTTGTAATCCAGTAAGTGCTAAATGCTAATACAGAGGTGTGTCTCTTGCATTTTCGTCCCCTCCCCTCTACATGTCCCTCCCCCCGAAAACAAAAATCATCTCATACACAACAAATAGAAACAAACAAACGAAACAATAGTAATAGTGACAATAATATCTCTAAATAAAAAGATGAACAAACAAAACAAAAGGATAAACAATAACATGAAATGAAGTCAAATGTCAACTTTCACAAGAAAAACTTCAGGCAAAACAACAACAAATAATAATGAGCAAATGTCCATACAATCCAGTAAAGAGGAAGACATATATGTCAATCACAGCTGTCTCCATGTCAAATGTTTTACACCTTGGTTCAAACACAAATCAGTCACAGAAGGGTACACAGCTTTAGCGTCTTCATGTGTGCTAGAAATGGTTGCCACGTCTTATCCAATGTACCTGTTGAACCACCTAACGTCCACCTTATTTTCTCCAGATGTAAAAACTTCAGAAGTTCTGGAGTCCATAGCACATGAGTGGGAGAGGCCTCCTGCTTCCATTTCACAAGGAGAAATCTCCGAGCAATTAGGGAGGCGAAAGCAATAGCATTGGAGTAATGTTTGGGAAGGAGAACGTCTTCAGAAACTCCTCCAGAAATTGCAATCAAAGGGGGAGGGGTTAAATTGAGTCCAAGCACCTCAGAGAATGTCTCAAATATAGACGTCCAATAATTGTGAAGATTTGGACAAGTCCAAAAAGTATGAATGAGGGAACCTGTGTCTGCCTTACATCTGTTGCATAAGGGCTCTAACCCTGGATCAATCTTTGCTCATGTTTCCTTTGACAAATGAAGCCATGTAGAACCTTCAATTGTAGGAGTCCATGTCTGGCACAGATGGAGGAAGAACGTACTCTATGAAGGACAGACTGCCACATGTCCTCTGTTATTGTGTTTAGAACAAGGTCCATCTGTTTGGAGATGTACTGGAGAAACCCTTCATCAGATAGCAGGAGAG
Source organism: Paralichthys olivaceus (assembly GCF_024713975.1). Classification (NCBI taxonomy): domain Eukaryota; kingdom Metazoa; phylum Chordata; class Actinopteri; order Pleuronectiformes; family Paralichthyidae; genus Paralichthys; species Paralichthys olivaceus. Next base: position 1,450,521 of record NC_091094.1, read on the forward strand.
GGTTAAGCCTCCATGAGTAAATAGAATTTTGATGAGGAAAGCTGAGCTCTAACACCAGAGGGCTATGATCAGATATTACAATACTATTATACGTGCATGCTTTTACCTGAGATAATCACTTTTTATCAACCAAAAAGTCATGGATGCACGAGTATGTTTGATGTACAGGAGAGAAAAACCAGTGTTGTCTGATGGATAAAGAAGTGGCCGTGCGTCAACGACCCCATCGGTCTCCAGATACGACTGCAGAACCAGAGCAGACTTTGAGAGTGGTGACGGTCTTGTGGAAGAGCGGTCAAGTGTAGGGTCCATGATAGTATTCATGTCTCCCCAAGTAATAATGAGTGAGTGTTAATACCAGGTAATGAGTGAAGAACGTTTCTGAAAGAATCACTATCGTCCCAGTTGGGGGCGTATACATTAGCTAAGAGTAAAGGGCGTTAAATAAAGAGCCAGTTACAATTACATAACGGCCATTTGGGTCAGCTACTACATGGGAGACAATCAATGGAGCTGATTTATGAATCAAAATAGCAGTACCCCTAGCTTTACTGTTGAATTTAGACTGGAACATTTGTCCAACACAATCTTTCTTCATTTTCGGGTGATCTCTATTTGTAGCTGAGTTTGTTGAAGAAATGCAATGTTGACTTTAAGGTGTAAGAGATGAGAGAATACTTGATGACGTTTGATTGGATGGTTAAGTCCCCAAACATTCCAGCTGATTAGATTCATGTGGCAGCCGTTTCTCCCTGAAGTTGAGGGAGCAGGTGTTGCCATCAGAGTTTATGGAAGAAGAAAATGTGAAGGATCATTTTATACCTTTTGTGATGTATCTGAGTTAGCTGTGTAACTCTAGTCGACCTTAGTACGTTCAAACATGACCAAGTAAGTACAGATAAAACCTTCAGCACAAACAATGAACACATCAACCCCAACCTCCCCATTATCCTCAGTGTCATTCTCTAAAGAAAGACACAAGACTCCCAAAGCTTCCAAGCTTTTTCTGAGATCACACTCTTGGTCTCAGCCACTGTCTCTTTGATAGAAAAGTATTTGAGCTATAATCAGTCTATTAAACTAGTGATTCAATTATCTGATAGAGGATCAACATAAGGTAGAACCCCCCCCTTTGTTTTTAATAAACAATCCAATAAAATAAAATATATTAGATAAAGAAAATACCTGCAAATGTACTTAATGGGCCGTCACAACATAAAGAGAGAGAGAGAGAGTCACAGGTTTGGATCATGGCCATAGCCGGAGATCATTGACATATTATGCATAGACTATATAGTGGTAACGTAAACCCCCGGACCGCCCGGGGAATGTAAACGAGCGTACCCTAGCGGAGTTTGCCCTTTGACCTCATGACGTCATTTGTTGTCAAGTGAAGCTATGCCCGAACGCTTCATTTAATACTCATTGAACATAATTCCTCTTCAGACATAACTTGAATCCATTCATTCATTAATCTGGGACATTTTAAATATTCAGCTACTTGTTAAAACTCATCTGTGTTTAGTTCTGGATTTCATAAACTGATCTGCAGGACAGAGACCGAGTCCAAATAATCTATTGTTACTGAATCAGGACTCGTCTTTAGTCCAACATGTCTGATTTCATATTTATCTTCCATGTTATGAGTCTGTGCTGACATGAATATCTGTTATTTTCACACATGAACTCAGATTCATTTACAGTTAAGTTTTATTCTTTCTTCAGGTTGTATCGCTGCAGACTGTCAGAGATCAGCTGTTCTTCTCTGGCTTCAGCTCTGAGGTCAAACCCCTCTCATCTGAGAAAACTGGATCTGAGCTACAACGAGCTGCAGGACTCAGGAGTGAAGGAGCTGTGTGGTCTTCTACAGAGTCCAACCTGTCCACTGGAGACTCTGAGGTCAGTTCACTGACTGACTTTTGTAGATCTCATATCTATAACACAGCATTTATACACAGTTCATCTCATTTAATACTCATTGTATTATTTTTTTAATTATTTTCTTTTCTTTTTTATCAACAACATACAGCAGCTTTGTAATCCAGTAAGTGCTAAATGCTAATACAGAGGTGTGTCTGTTGCATCTTCGTCCCCTCCCCTCTACATGTCCCTCCCCCCGAAAACAAAAAACATCTCATACACAACAAATAGAAACAAACAAACAAAACAATAGTAATAGTGACAATAATATCTCTAAATAAAAAGATGAACAAACAAAACAAAAGGATAAACAATAACATGAAATGAAGTCAAATGTCAACTTTCACAAGAAAAACTTCAGGCAAAACAACAACAAATGATAATGAGCAAATGTCCATACAATCCAGTAAAGAGGAAGACATGTATGTCAATCACAGCTGTCTCCATGTCAAATGTTTTACACCTTGGTTCAAACACAAATCAGTCACAGAAGGGTACTCAGCTTTAGCGTCTTCATGTGTGCTAGAAATGGTTGCCACGTCTTATCCAATGTACCTGTTGAACCACCTAACGTCCACCTTATTTTCTCCAGATGTAAAAACTTCAGAAGTTCTGGAGTCCATAGCACATGAGTGGGAGAGGCCTCCTGCTTCCATTTCACAAGGAGAAGTCTCCGAGCAATTAGGGAGGCGAAAGCAATAGCATTGGAGTAATGTTTGGGAAGGAGAGCGTCTTCAGAAACTCCTCCAGAAATTGCAATCAAAGGGGGAGGGGTTAAATTGAGTCCAAACACCTCAGAGAATGTCTCAAATATAGACGTCCAATAATTGTGAAGATTTGGACAAGTCCAAAAAGTATGAATGAGGGAGCCTGTGTCTGCTTTACATCTGTTGCATAAGGGCTCTAACCCTGGATCAATCTTTGCTCATGTTTCCTTTGACAAATGAAGCCATGTAGAACCTTCAATTGTAGGAGTCCATGTCTGGCACAGATGGAGGAACAACGTACTCTATGGAGGACAGACTGCCACATGTCCTCTGTTATTGTGTTTAGAACAAGGTCCATCTGTTTGGAGATGTACTGGAGAAATCCTGCATCAGATAGCAGGAGAGGGTTAAGCCTCCATGAGTAAATAGAATTTTGATGAGGAAAGCTGAGCTCTAACACCAGAGGGCTATGATCAGATATTACAATACTATTATACGTGCATGCTTTTACCTGAGATAATCACTTTTTATCAACCAAAAAGTCATGGATGCACGAGTATGTTTGATGTACAGGAGAGAAGAACCAGTGTTGTCTGATGGATAAAGAAGTGGCCGTGCGTCAACGACCCCATCGGTCTCCAGATACGACTGCAGAACCAGAGCAGACTTTGAGAGTGGTGACGGTCTTGTGGAAGAGCGGTCAAGTGTAGGGTCCATGATAGTATTCATGTCTCCCCAAGTAATAATGAGTGAGTGTTAATACCAGGTAATGAGTGAAGAACGTTTCTGAAAGAATCACTATCGTCCCAGTTGGGGGCGTATACATTAGCTAAGAGTAAAGGGCGTTAAATAAAGAGCCAGTTACAATTACATAACGGCCATTTGGGTCAGCTACTACATGGGAGACAATCAATGGAGCTGATTTATGAATCAAAATAGCAGTACCCCTAGCTTTACTGTTGAATTTAGACTGGAACATTTGTCCAACACAATCTTTCTTCATTTTGGGTGATCTCTATTTTTAGCTGAGTTTGTTGAAGAAATGCAATGTTGACTTTAAGGTGTAAGAGATGAGAGAATACTTGATGACGTTTGATTGGATGGTTAAGTCCCCGAACATTCCAGCTGATTAGATTCATGTGGCAGCCGTTTCTCCCTGAAGTTGAGGGAGCAGGTGTTGCCATCAGAGTTTATGGAAGAAGAAAATGTGAAGGATCATTTTATACCTTTTGTGATGTATCTGAGTTAGCTGTGTAACTCTAGTCGACCTTAGTACGTTCAAACATGACCAAGTGAATACAGATAAAACCTTCAACACAAACAATGAACACATCAACCCCAACCTCCCCATTATCCTCAGTGTCATTCTCTAAAGAAAAACACAAGACTCCCAAAGCTTCCAAGCTTTTTCTGAGATCACACTCTTGGTCTCAGCCACTGTCTCTTTGATAGAAAAGTATTTGAGCTATAATCAGTCTATTAAACTAGTGATTCAATTATCTGATAGAGGATCAACATAAGGTAGAACCCCCCCCCCCCTTTGTTTTTAATAAACAATCCAATAAGATAAAATATATTAGATAAAGAAAATACCTGCAAATGTACTTAATGGGCCGTCACAACATAAAGAGAGAGAGAGAGAGTCACAGGTTTGGATCATGGCCATAGCCGGAGATCATTGACATATTATGCATAGACTATATAGTGGTAACGTAAACCCCCGGACCGCCCGGGGAATGTAAACGAGCGTACCCTAGCGGAGTTTGCCCTTTGACCTCATGACGTCATTTGTTGTCAAGTGAAGCTATGCCCGAACGCTTCATTTAATACTCATTGAACATAATTCCTCTTCAGACATAACTTGAATCCATTCATTCATTAATCTGGGACATTTTAAATATTCAGCTACTTGTTAAAACTCATCTGTGTTTAGTTCTGGATTTCATAAACTGATCTGCAGGACAGAGACCGGGTCCAAATAATCTATTGTTACTGAATCAGGACTCGTCTTTAGTCCAACATGTCTGATTTCATATTTCTCTTCCATGTTATGAGTCTGTGCTGACATGAATATCTGTTATTTTCACACATGAACTCAGATTCATTTACAGTTAAGTTTTATTCTTTCTTCAGGTTGTGGAGCTGCAGACTGTCAGAGATCAGTTGTTCTTCTCTGGCTTCTGCTCTGAGGTCAAACCCCTCTCATCTGAGAAAACTGGATCTGAGTGGAAACAAGCTGCAGGACTCAGGAGTGAAGGAACTGTGTGGTCTTCTACAGAGTCCAACCTGTCCACTGGAGACTCTGAGGTCAGTTCACTGACTTTTGTAGATCTCATATCTATAACACAGCATTTATACACAGTTCATCTCATTTAATACTCATTGTATTATTTTTTTAATTATTTTCTTTTCTTTTTTATCAACAACATACAGCAGCTTTGTAATCCAGTAAGTGCTAAATGCTAATACAGAGGTGTGCCTGTTGCATCTTCGTCCCCTCCCCTCTACATGTCCCTCCCCCCGAAAACAAAAAACATCTCATACACAACAAATAGAAACAAACAAACAAAACAATAGTAATAGTGACAATAATATCTGTAAATAAAAAGATGAACAAACAAAACAAAAGGATAAACAATAACATGAAATGAAGTCAAATGTCAACTTTCACAAGAAAAACTTCAGGCAAAACAACAACAAATGATAATGAGCAAATGTCCATACAATCCAGTAAAGAGGAAGACATGTATGTCAATCACAGCTGTCTCCATGTCAAATGTTTTACACCTTGGTTCAAACACAAATCAGTCACAGAAGGGTACACAGCTTTAGCGTCTTCATGTGTGCTAGAAATGGTTGCCACGTCTTATCCAATGTACCTGTTGAACCACCTAACGTCCACCTTATTTTCTCCAGATGTAAAAACTTCAGAAGTTCTGGAGTCCATAGCACATGAGTGGGAGAGGCCTCCTGCTTCCATTTCACAAGGAGAAAGTCTCCGAGCAATTAGGGAGGCGAAAGCAATAGCATTGGAGTAATGTTTGGGAAGGAGAGCGTCTTCAGAAACTCCTCCAGAAATTGCAATCAAAGGGGGAGGGGTTAAATTGAGTCCAAACACCTCAGAGAATGTCTCAAATATAGACGTCCAATAATTGTGAAGATTTGGACAAGTCCAAAAAGTATGAATGAGGGAACCTGTGTCTGCCTTACATCTGTTGCATAAGGGCTCTAACCCTGGATCAATCTTTGCTCATGTTTCCTTTGACAAATGAAGCCATGTAGAACCTTCAATTGTAGGAGTCCATGTCTGGCACAGATGGAGGAAGAACGTACTCTATGGAGGACAGACTGCCACATGTCCTCTGTTATTGTGTTTAGAACAAGGTCCATCTGTTTGGAGATGTACTGGAAGAAATCCTGCATCAGATAGCAGGAGAGGGTTAAGCCTCCATGAGCAAATAGAATTTTGATGAGGAAAGCTGAGCTCTAACACCAGAGGGCTATGATCAGATATTACAATACTATTATACGTGCATGCTTTTACCTGAGATAATCACTTTTTATCAACCAAAAAGTCATGGATGCACGAGTATGTTTGATGTACAGGAGAGAAAAACCAGTATTGTCTGATGGATAAAGAAGTGGCCGTGCGTCAACGACCCCATCGGTCTCCAGATACGACTGCAGAACCAGAGCAGACTTTGAGAGTGGTGACGGTCTTGTGGAAGAGCGGTCAAGTGTAGGGTCCATGATAGTATTCATGTCTCCCCAAGTAATAATGAGTGAGTGTTAATACCAGGTAATGAGTGAAGAACGTTTCTGAAAGAATCACTATCGTCCCAGTTGGGGGCGTATACATTAGCTAAGAGTAAAGGGCGTTAAATAAAGAGCCAGTTACAATTACATAACGGCCATTTGGGTCAGCTACTACATGGGAGACAATCAATGGAGCTGATTTATGAATCAAAATAGCAGTACCCCTAGCTTTACTGTTGAATTTAGACTGGAACATTTGTCCAACACAATCTTTCTTCATTTTCGGGTGATCTCTATTTGTAGCTGAGTTTGTTGAAGAAATGCAATGTTGACTTTAAGGTGTAAGAGATGAGAGAATACTTGATGACGTTTGATTGGATGGTTAAGTCCCCGAACATTCCAGCTGATTAGATTCATGTGGCAGCCGTTTCTCCCTGAAGTTGAGGGAGCAGGTGTTGCCATCAGAGTTTATGGAAGAAGAAAATGTGAAGGATCATTTTATACCTTTTGTGATGTATCTGAGTTAGCTGTGTAACTCTAGTCGACCTTAGTACGTTCAAACATGACCAAGTGAATACAGATAAAACCTTCAACACAAACAATGAACACATCAACCCCAACCTCCCCATTATCCTCAGTGTCATTCTCTAAAGAAAAACACAAGACTCCCAAAGCTTCCAAGCTTTTTCTGAGATCTCACTCTTGGTCTCAGCCACTGTCTCTTTAATAGAAAAGTATTTGAGCTATAATCAGTCTATTAAACTAGTGATTCAATTATCTGATAGAGAATCAACATAAGGTAGAACCCCCCCTTTGTTTTTAATAAACAATCCAATAAAATAAAATATATTAGATAAAGAAAATACCTGTAAATGTACTTAATGGGCCGTCATAACATAAAGAGAGAGAGAGAGAGTCACAGGTTTGGATCATGGCCATAGCCGGAGATCATTGACATATTATGCATAGACTATATAGTGGTAACGTAAACCCCCGGACCGCCCGGGGAATGTAAACGAGCGTACCCTAGCGGAGTTTGCCCTTTGACCTCATGACGTCATTTGTTGTCAAGTGAAGCTATGCCCGAACGCTTCATTTAATACTCATTGAACATAATTCCTCTTCAGACATAACTTGAATCCATTCATTCATTAATCTGGGACATTTTAAATATTCAGCTACTTGTTAAAACTCATCTGTGTTTAGTTCTGGATTTCATAAACTGATCTGCAGGACAGAGACCGGGTCCAAATAATCTGTTGTTACTGAATCAGGACTCGTCTTTAGTCCAACATGTCTGATTTCATATTTATCTTCCATGTTATGAGTCTGTGCTGACATGAATATCTGTTATTTTCACACATGAACTCAGATTCATTTACAGTTAAGTTTTATTCTTTCTTCAGGTTGAAGGGCTGCAGTCTGTCAGAGATCAGCTGTTCTTCTCTGGCTTCAGCTCTGAGGTCAAACCCCTCTCATCTGAGAGAACTGGATCTGAGATACAACGAGCTGCAGGACTCAGGAGTGAAGGAGCTGTGTGGTCTTCTACAGAGTCCAACCTGTCCACTGGAGACTCTGAGGTCAGTAGATGGTTGGAGTCAGTCCACGCTGCTTTCATCAGTATTTTACTAAACACAGTCAGTATCAGTGAGGATCCAGGGTCTGGACCAGAAGCAGGATTTGTGGTTATCAGGTTAACTTCAGGTTTAGTTTTTTCAGTCCTACGAAGCTCGTTCACTTCTCATCAGGGTAAATCACCATGGTAACTGATGATGGACGGCTAACATGCTCCGGAGCAGGTGAAGTTGGAGATCAACCTGTTTAAAAGCTCCGTCCACTGAGCAAAGTAACTACACTGTTGTGTGGACATGTTGAAGTGTCCTCGTAGTTCAGGCCTCAGTGTTTCCTCAGTGAAGCTGTGAGAGGACAACGATGACAGACTTCAGGATTGGACAGAAACACAGAGAGACAACAGTCGGCCAATCAGACGAGCCAGAAGCCGGTTGTGATCGTTTGATTGATGTGAAGACGACAGTTGTTGTTGTTTTCATGTGAACAGGAAGTGAAGCTGGACCACAGCTGACAGCCTCACATGATGAGCAGAGACGTCTTCATCTGATCTGAGACACTTTGTTCTCTCACTTCATCAGTGAACAACTGATCAGTTGGCTCTTTGTCACAGCTCTGAGATCAGTGTGACTGAAGCCTCAGAGAAGCATCATCACCATGGTAACCATGAGCTGTCTCTACAGAGCAGAAGCTCTGCTGAGGTCCATCTGTCTCATCTGTCCATCTGTCTCCTCTGTCCATCTGTCTCATCTGTCCATCTGTCTCATCTGTCCACTGACAGTTTGTCAGAAGCACATGTTCATCAACACACAGTGAAACATGTCTTCACCTGTAACAGCAGGAAATCCACCTCTCAAGTGTCCACTCTGCACTTTCACATGCAGAGGAAACACACGTGATGGTCAAAGTGTGTGCAGCTCTTAGCGTGTTCATTCCAACACGTGAACATGAAGCAGAGAGGAAGCTGCTCCACCTCTGAACAGGACTGAAGTCCCTGCTGCTCTTTATACTGGATGTGCTGCATCACTGACTCACAGCTGATGAAGTGAGTCTCTGTAAACACTGATGTCTTCTTCTCTCAACAGATGGAGGAAGAAATCTTCATATAGGTGAGTGTGAAGAGGACAGTGTGAAGAGGACAGTGTGAAGAGGACAGTGTGAAGAGGACAGTGTGTGTGGACGGAGGCTGAGCTGTGTCCTGATGATCCAGAGGCTGAAGCAGCAGCAGCTTGTGTGTAGTCTCCAATTCACCCAACCCCTCATCTGCATGTGTTTGGACTGTGAGATGAAGCCGGAGCACCTGGAGAAAACACGGGGAGAACATGCAAACTGCACACAGAGACACCGCATCTGAACCGGGATTCAAACCACGAACCTTCTTGCCCCAAAATCTTGTCCCTCGTTATGGATTGTGTTTATTCACACGAAGAATGTGTTTATTGAAATGACACCCAGCAGAATATATAAACCCTCTATACAGAGTCACATCTAGTGTATCTAAGTCTGTCTTTATCATTGTCCACCTTTGTCCCTCAGTATATGTTCATGTGTGTATAACCACATTTCCCCCCTTTCTGCAAGGGCAGGACACAAAGTGAAACCCATTTAAATCACTTTGAGTCAGACACATGAATTTCATCGTATGAATTCAGTTTGCTGTAGTTTGAGTTTGGAAAATGCTTCAGGTGCAAATCTCCTTTTTTCTTCAATGTCTGTTTGTGGCTCTGCGTGTTTGTTTGATTTACAAATGACATGAATCAGTGTTACATGAAAGGGTTTTACAACGAGGACCAAACAGGTTCTGATAAAGATCAGAGGAGAACCAACATGATCCAGAATCAAAGACACTCAGTTCCAGCTGCTAAATGCAGAAGAACAGCTGGGACAACATCTGGGGTTGTGTCACTGTGAAAGTTACAGCGCCCCCTGTTGGCATCTGGTAAAATATATATTACGTGACCGCGATAAAATATCGGGTGAATGAAAAAAATAATTCAGAGCCACGAGATCTGAATCTGTTGTTTACTAAAGACGAGGGGACGTGAAGTGAAGACGCCTCTTGATGAGAAACCTTTGAATCCCAGGATGTGGTGTCTGTCTGCACTGTCTCTGAGGACACACACTGAGGACACACACTGAGGACACACACTGTCTCTGAGGACACACACTGTCTGCACGGACTCTGAGGACATGTAGTATAATTTTTGGCCATTAAACCATGTCACTTATGAATGTCACTGTATACCTTTAAGAATCTGCACTACAAACTAAGGTGTGATTGAAACATGATTTACTACTGATTACAATAAGTTTGTGAATGTAATTACGAATCAAACCATATATTCTGTGTGTAACAAGCAGTATGAGGTGATTGTATAACTTGTGTGAAGAAATATTAATCTTTTAAAAAAGACAAACTGACCGAATTGTAACATAATGGTGTCAAATGTAAGCACAATATCTTTTAAAAAATACTAAGCTGATTAAGCAAAAGATAATGGTGTCAAGAATAAGCAAAGTTAGTGTAAGATCCCAACATGCCCAGTGGAAATTTCCAGAGCTAGAAAATTGACCAATGACCTACTGACACGTGTGGCCCCGAAATGATGATAACCAATGAAAAGCTGACAGGTTTGGTCTCTAAAGGGTTTATAAGACAACACCACACTACTGTTAGGCAGAGTTCTTCTCTGCTGAAGCTCCGGCTCGCTACTGAATGCTCTCTGGTTTTTTGTCGACAATAAACTCTGCTGCTTTTTATTCGACTGAAATTTTGGACTTTTGGACCACGAGTGAAACTTAGTTTTCATCACAACAGACACACTAACTCTGAGGACACACTGTCTCTGAGGACACACACTAAGGACATACACTGTCTCTGAGGACACACACTGAGGACACACTAACTCAAACAATGAACACATCAACCCCAACCTCCCCATTATCCTCAGTGTCATTCTCTAAAGAAAAACACAAGACTCCCAAAGCTTCCAAGCTTTTTCTGAGATCTCACTCTTGGTCTCAGCCACTGTCTCTTTAATAGAAAAGTATTTGAGCTATAATCAGTCTATTAAACTAGTGATTCAATTATCTGATAGAGAATCAACATAAGGTAGAACCCCCCCTTTGTTTTTAATAAACAATCCAATAAAATAAAATATATTAGATAAAGAAAATACCTGTAAATGTACTTAATGGGCCGTCATAACATAAAGAGAGAGAGAGAGAGTCACAGGTTTGGATCATGGCCATAGCCGGAGATCATTGACATATTATGCATAGACTATATAGTGGTAACGTAAACCCCCGGACCGCCCGGGGAATGTAAACGAGCGTACCCTAGCGGAGTTTGCCCTTTGACCTCATGACGTCATTTGTTGTCAAGTGAAGCTATGCCCGAACGCTTCATTTAATACTCATTGAACATAATTCCTCTTCAGACATAACTTGAATCCATTCATTCATTAATCTGGGACATTTTAAATATTCAGCTACTTGTTAAAACTCATCTGTGTTTAGTTCTGGATTTCATAAACTGATCTGCAGGACAGAGACCGGGTCCAAATAATCTGTTGTTACTGAATCAGGACTCGTCTTTAGTCCAACATGTCTGATTTCATATTTATCTTCCATGTTATGAGTCTGTGCTGACATGAATATCTGTTATTTTCACACATGAACTCAGATTCATTTACAGTTAAGTTTTATTCTTTCTTCAGGTTGAGGAGCTGCAGTCTGTCAGAGATCAGCTGTTCTTCTCTGGCTTCAGCTCTGAGGTCAAACCCCTCTCATCTGAGAGAACTGGATCTGAGATACAACGAGCTGCAGGACTCAGGAGTGAAGGAGCTGTGTGGTCTTCTACAGAGTCCAACCTGTCCACTGGAGACTCTGAGGTCAGTAGATGGTTGGAGTCAGTCCACGCTGCTTTCATCAGTATTTTACTAAACACAGTCAGTATCAGTGAGGATCCAGGGTCTGGACCAGAAGCAGGATTTGTGGTTATCAGGTTAACTTCAGGTTTAGTTTTTTCAGTCCTACGAAGCTCGTTCACTTCTCATCAGGGTAAATCACCATGGTAACTGATGATGGACGGCTAACATGCTCCGGAGCAGGTGAAGTTGGAGATCAACCTGTTTAAAAGCTCCGTCCACTGAGCAAAGTAACTACACTGTTGTGTGGACATGTTGAAGTGTCCTCGTAGTTCAGGCCTCAGTGTTTCCTCAGTGAAGCTGTGAGAGGACAACGATGACAGACTTCAGGATTGGACAGAAACACAGAGAGACAACAGTCGGCCAATCAGACGAGCCAGAAGCCGGTTGTGATCGTTTGATTGATGTGAAGACGACAGTTGTTGTTGTTTTCATGTGAACAGGAAGTGAAGCTGGACCACAGCTGACAGCCTCACATGATGAGCAGAGACGTCTTCATCTGATCTGAGACACTTTGTTCTCTCACTTCATCAGTGAACAACTGATCAGTTGGCTCTTTGTCACAGCTCTGAGATCAGTGTGACTGAAGCCTCAGAGAAGCATCATCACCATGGTAACCATGAGCTGTCTCTACAGAGCAGAAGCTCTGCTGAGGTCCATCTGTCTCATCTGTCCATCTGTCTCCTCTGTCCATCTGTCTCATCTGTCCATCTGTCTCATCTGTCCACTGACAGTTTGTCAGAAGCACATGTTCATCAACACACAGTGAAACATGTCTTCACCTGTAACAGCAGGAAATCCACCTCTCAAGTGTCCACTCTGCACTTTCACATGCAGAGGAAACACACGTGATGGTCAAAGTGTGTGCAGCTCTTAGCGTGTTCATTCCAACACGTGAACATGAAGCAGAGAGGAAGCTGCTCCACCTCTGAACAGGACTGAAGTCCCTGCTGCTCTTTATACTGGATGTGCTGCATCACTGACTCACAGCTGATGAAGTGAGTCTCTGTTAACACTGATGTCTTCTTCTCTCAACAGATGGAGGACAGGATCTTTGTAAAGGTGAGTGTGAAGAGGACAGTGTGAAGAGGACAGTGTGAAGAGGACAGTGTGAAGAGGACAGTGTGAAGAGGACAGTGTGTGTGGACGGAGGCTGAGCTGTGTCCTGATGATCCAGAGGCTGAAGCAGCAGCAGCTTGTGTGTAGTCTCCAATTCACCCAACCCCTCATCTGCATGTGTTTGGACTGTGAGATGAAGCCGGAGCACCTGGAGAAAACACGGGGAGAACATGCAAACTGCACACAGAGACACCGCATCTGAACCGGGATTCAAACCACGAACCTTCTTGCCCCAAAATCTTGTCCCTCGTTATGGATTGTGTTTATTCACACGAAGAATGTGTTTATTGAAATGACACCCAGCAGAATATATAAACCCTCTATACAGAGTCACATCTAGTGTATCTAAGTCTGTCTTTATCATTGTCCACCTTTGTCCCTCAGTATATGTTCATGTGTGTATAACCACATTTCCCCCCTTTCTGCAAGGGCAGGACACAAAGTGAAACCCATTTAAATCACTTTGAGTCAGACACATGAATTTCATCGTATGAATTCAGTTTGCTGTAGTTTGAGTTTGGAAAATGCTTCAGGTGCAAATCTCCTTTTTTCTTCAATGTCTGTTTGTGGCTCTGCGTGTTTGTTTGATTTACAAATGACATGAATCAGTGTTACATGAAAGGGTTTTACAACGAGGACCAAACAGGTTCTGATAAAGATCAGAGGAGAACCAACATGATCCAGAATCAAAGACACTCAGTTCCAGCTGCTAAATGCAGAAGAACAGCTGGGACAACATCTGGGGTTGTGTCACTGTGAAAGTTACAGCGCCCCCTGTTGGCATCTGGTAAAATATATATTACGTGACCGCGATAAAATATCGGGTGAATGAAAAAAATAATTCAGAGCCACGAGATCTGAATCTGTTGTTTACTAAAGACGAGGGGACGTGAAGTGAAGACGCCTCTTGATGAGAAACCTTTGAATCCCAGGATGTGGTGTCTGTCTGCACTGTCTCTGAGGACACACACTGAGGACACACACTGAGGACACACACTGTCTCTGAGGACACACACTGTCTGCACGGACTCTGAGGACATGTAGTATAATTTTTGGCCATTAAACCATGTCACTTATGAATGTCACTGTATACCTTTAAGAATCTGCACTACAAACTAAGGTGTGATTGAAACATGATTTACTACTGATTACAATAAGTTTGTGAATGTAATTACGAATCAAACCATATATTCTGTGTGTAACAAGCAGTATGAGGTGATTGTATAACTTGTGTGAAGAAATATTAATCTTTTAAAAAAGACAAACTGACCGAATTGTAACATAATGGTGTCAAATGTAAGCACAATATCTTTTAAAAAATACTAAGCTGATTAAGCAAAAGATAATGGTGTCAAGAATAAGCAAAGTTAGTGTAAGATCCCAACATGCCCAGTGGAAATTTCCAGAGCTAGAAAATTGACCAATGACCTACTGACACGTGTGGCCCCGAAATGATGATAACCAATGAAAAGCTGACAGGTTTGGTCTCTAAAGGGTTTATAAGACAACACCACACTACTGTTAGGCAGAGTTCTTCTCTGCTGAAGCTCCGGCTCGCTACTGAATGCTCTCTGGTTTTTTGTCGACAATAAACTCTGCTGCTTTTTATTCGACTGAAATTTTGGACTTTTGGACCACGAGTGAAACTTAGTTTTCATCACAACAGACACACTAACTCTGAGGACACACTGTCTCTGAGGACACACACTAAGGACATACACTGTCTCTGAGGACACACACTGAGGACACACTAACTCTGAGGACACACACTGTCTCTGAGGACACACACTAAGGACACACACTGTCTCTGAGGACACACACTGAGGACACACACTGTCTCTGAGGACACACACTGAGGACACACACTGTCTCTGAGGACACACACTAAGGACACACACTGTCTCTGAGGACACACACTGAGGACACACACTGTCTCTGAGGACACATACTGAGGACACACACTGTCTCTGAGGACACACACTGTCTCTGAGGACACACACTGAGGACACCCACTAACTCTGAGGACACACACTGTCTCTAGTTTCAGGTCTTCTTCAAAACAGCTGATGATCATTTGGTCAATTAGGATCATGAGGCGACAGGTGGGCGTGTCCTCGAGTTCTCAGTCAGGCTCCACCCCCTGCTCAAATATGGTTACTCCTGTTTTCAAAAAATCAAGATGGCGCTGAACGAGATGTTTGACGTGAGGCTTCAGAGCTGCAGCTCACAAACCGAAGGTGACGTCACGGTGGTTTGATTCTTGGCTGCGTCTGATATTTGATATTTTAGAGCTTGGAGCAAATGTTCCCAGGTTTTTACCAGCTGATTTCAAATCACACTGAACAACTTCAACGGAGAGAGTTCATCTTTAGTCCATGGACAGGGGTCGCCAGCCTTTTTGAGACGGAGCTACTTCATGGGAACTGAGTCATACGAAGGGCTGCCAGTTTGATAGTTATATATTATTATTAATGATAAATGATTCTCATCTGTGTGAAGACGCTGATCACGTTCATGATTTCTCACAGTAATTATCAACATTGACTTAACAAGGTGGGAAACAGATGATATCAGGGTTCAACACTTTATTTCTATGAATCTCAGCAAGTGTTTACATTTTCAGACGATCACTTCTTCAACATTTCATCAGACAAATGTTCCATTTTCACGAGCCACCGACCGACCGTTAACAAATCATAGTCAGGAGTCAACTTCAGAATGAGAATAAACATTTGACAGAATCAAAAATAAATCATTCAATGAATTAGAAACGCATATCAAATCTAAGACGCAGCTCACTGGTGAGTTGTGTTATTTTCAGAACAGGCCTGCGGGCGACTCATGTGGTCCTTGGGGGCGACCTGGTGCCCACGGGCACCGTGTTGGTGACCCCTGGTGTAGGGTATAGGTTCGTTTGACACACACACTCACTGTAAACATACATGTGCAAAGGAGATTTCCCACAGCACGACCTCTGAGGTTTACGAGGCTCCCTGGGATCATTGTAACGTGTGTGTGTGTGTGTGTGTGTGTGTGTGTGCAGTATGTTTACATGCAAATGTCTACATACAATCATCCCATGATATTTTCCTCCATGAGCAGATTCATGTGATTTCCTCATGTTCTCAGTGAACATGTGTAAACACATTGGCTGCTTTGACTGTAGCAGCTGGTTTGTGTAGCAGTTGTGTGTTGTTGGTTACTACGGTTACCACTGTAGGATGTGTGATGTGTGCACCATGAGTTTTCTCTCTTCATTGTATATTTAGTTATTTTGGATTTATTGTGAATGTGGATGAAATGTGCGTTGACTCGAACGCTCTCCTGTTGCCGTGCAGATGATGGGAAGGTGGTGAAGGCGGTGTCGGTCATCAAACACAACTGGGACACAGAGGAGCTCATTCTGGAGGAGCTGACCGTCTTCCAGGTGACGTAGAGTTTCAATACTGCTTCTGATCCAGGAACCAAAAGTGAAGACCGAGGAGCAGATGTGAAGTCTCTCCAGCCCCCGACCCAAGAAATACTGGAGCAAGAGGTTGGAAGCATATAAAGTACGGTGATTTGAGCTGGTTCCATTACGCTGCTGCCACTAAACTGTGAGAAAGAAAATCAGAAGGCTGACGACGTTCTCATGGTTTTATCTTTTAACAGAACTACTTCTTCGGATGAAACATGTTCGTCCGTATCATTTTTCACTTTGATTTGATTTTGTGGAAATCATTTCACTGCTCTTCTTCGTTCTCTGTGAATCCTGACACACACACGCACACACACACACACACATGCAGGACTTTAATGCCTAAAACCCAAGTTTGTTGTAATGTCTCTCACTGCTCATCTTCCAGCTCTGCACCCTGTGATGTTCTGTGTGTGCGTGTAGTTTTTCAGTGGAACGTGTTCATCTGGACAAACTCCCCAAAAGAGAAACAAGCAGATATCAGGACGCATATTTCCCAAGATCCTCTGTGTTTACAAACGGACCAGGAAGACGAGCAGAGAGATGACAAAAATAGGAAAAGCACATTTTTGTGTGTTTCTGTTTTTAAACAGATGAAGAAGATGAGGAGGAAGAACAAGGAGAGGATGAAAGAAAAGGGAAAGAGAACCAAAACACTGTGCAGGTGAAGGGAAGGAAGGACGAGAACAAACAAACAGGAAACCAGGCGTTCGTTGTTTACCAACAACTGAGACAGGAACTGAGTCATTTCTGGGTGTAAAGAGCCGGAAGTGACCGTACAGCTGCAGGAGCAACTGACAGGTTGTTTGGATCCTGACTGGGTTTTCAGGTCGGAGGCTGTAGTCGGTCGGTCTGTGGGCTTTGAGTTTCCTTCATCCACCCCTCGGCTCATTCAGAGCGGTCGAGGGTCACTGACTCTCCTCTGTGAGGCCATGAAATGAGTCAGTGGTCCAGAAAAATGGAGCTCGGGGGTAATTTATCCACCTGATGGAGAGAGAGACTCATTAGATTTCTGACCTCAGAGCGAGGCCGCAGCATTTAACGTTCACCTCAACCTCTGCACGGCTGAAATATCAGTTCAGGTAAAGATCAGTCACCGTTTCTGTGTCGGTCACATGAGCCTCCACTCCTCCTTTTATTTTCCAGCTTTGTCTTCAGACTGTGTGGTTTGTTGCGACTGAATGAACGAAGCTCAGTGAAGAACTATTTCAAACGGCGTCTTTAAGGCTCCTGAGGTCGTTAGAAAACTGAGACACACAAACATTGAACACCAGGCTGTGAAGAAGACGAGGGAGAAGAGGAGTTTTCATGTTCAGTGTGATCAACTTGAATTTCTAAAATGAAATGTGACACAATCTGGTATCAAATGCATAGAAATGTGTGTGTTAATAAATCTACGTGGATTCGTTCGGCTCATCGTAAACAGCTGTAGATGCACGTTGGTATAAACGTGTGTTTTTGTGTGAAGCAACAGAAACATTCATCCATTTTTCTTTTTATTCCACAGAGTCCGACTCCCATCCTGAGCATGAAGCTGTCGACCAAGAGGGTGCGTCCTCTGACTTTTGTTTACATGCACGGAAACCATCTGATGCGAACATTTCTCGTACAAGTTTCAGCAAAAGTCGCGCGTGCTTAGGACGACACCAATCTGACATTGGGGGATGGGGAAAGAATAAGAAACCCAATAGGATCCTTGCAGCCGTCACTGCTCAGGCTCTAATTAGTCCAGTAAATGTTGTGTTCAAAGTTGTGTTGTTTAGTTGAGACTTGTGTTGTTGTTACAACAGTATAATGAACTCTCAATAAAATCAATCTCTCTCTGTGTCGTCCGTCTCGACCACAGCAACAGCTGTACGTGTCCGGCGAGCTCAGCGTGGCCCAGCTGGGGCTCCAGAGGTGCGAGCTGTACGGGACGGACTGTGCTAAGTGTTGTCTGGCCAGAGACCCCTACTGCTCCTGGGATGGACAGACCTGCTCCAGGTTCTTCCCCACCAGCAAGAGGTAGAGAGGGACAGAGGGGTAATGAGGACACCACACATTCATAACAGTTACCACATGTACATCACACTTTCCCCTGGTTTGGTGTTAGGCGGGCACGGAGACAGGATGTGAAGTATGGAGACCCCTGGAGTCAGTGCCCAGTCACAGAGGACGGTGAGTTTGATATGAAGTCTCTTTATATCAGAGGATCTGAGAGGAGGATTTCCTCCATCGATCATGTGTTTAAAGTGACGCAGCGATGGAACGCAGAACCACGGTGGTCTTCGCTGTTCGTCCACATAAGAGATCGGCATAAATCCACAGCTGTGTTTGATTCTCACGTCTGGATCCATCCAGAAGCTCCAGCTCCTCCTGTGTTCAGTCTGAGCAGGGTCTTCAGTTTGTCCTGTGTTTATACTGGAAATGTACTTGAAGGTAAATTACAATGTCTCTCATTAGAGCTCGCACCTTCGCCAAAGCCTCATGGTCCCTTCAAATATATAAATGTGTTAGTGCTGATTTATTGCATCAAGATCCAAACTGATCTCCTACAATACGATGCACAGAGGGAAAGAAGGACCTGCTAAAATATTGACGTTTTATCATTTCAGCCTTGATGCTTTTTCATGTCTGATTTTGAAGTTTAATGTTCAGCTTTGTTCTAAAGTCACAGTTTGATCAACATAATAACTGTACTAAATATATAGTATATAGAAAGTATAAAATATGTATATAAATATACAAATATTTGACCTTTTTTAACTACCTTCAAAAATAGTATCACAGATAGTAAATTCTATTTACTACTGAATGCAACAGGAACACACTGAATATTTAAACAGTTCATTTTGTACAATAATTAATTCAGCAAGAACATTTTCCTAATGTTTGATTATTTGTCCAAAACCAAAGTTTCAACTGTTGCACGATAACAAACCAATAAAGTTTCTACAGATTTAAAATACCTTCTTGAATATTCTCTGCTGCAGGTAGACATGGGGCGCACTCTAGGGGCCGTTCTGTGTAACTGCAGTTTTCTCCGCTTCAACACAGTGGCAGTAAAGATTATTGAAGTTAAAGAAATGATGAAGTGGTTGACATCTCAGAAATGTTTCTTTAGTTTCTCTTCCTGTTTAGAATGTGTGTTCCTCCTTTTTTCCATTCACACAAATCACCTGGTGAATATTTCCCCTGATCTGTGTTTCTCTTCTTTCTCCTCGTCAGACTCTGACGCTGTGGAAGAGAAGTCGGTGTACGGCGTGGAGGGAAACTCCACCTTCCTGGAGTGTGTTCCTTGGTCACCTCCGGCCGAGCTCAGGTGGACGGTGCAGCGGCACACGGGCAGCTCGCAGCAAACTGAGGACAGAGTGAGTCTGAATCAGTCAACATCTGCTGGAGACGTATCAGAGGAGAAGACATGATGAGATTCAGTTTATACACACAAACACATTTTGTCACCATGAAACCTGCTGCTTCTCTCTCTCTCTCTCAGCTTCCTCACAGCGATGACGACCGCTCTCTCCACATGAAGCGTGGTTTGCTGGTTCAACGCCTGGAGCTGGCTGACGCAGGCGTCTACACCTGCAGCAGCCATGAGCACTCCTACAGCCAGGTCCTGGCCCGATACCGCGTTCACATCATCCCCAACCACAGCCTCCACCCAGCTGCCCGACACCAGCAGAGCCACGGCCCCAACCACGGGAAGACTGGCCCGGTGGGGGGAGCCCTACCTGTGTTCCTGGGCCAGTCCGGGGCCTCTCACCCGCCGTCGTCTCTGCCGGGACTTGGGAACTCGTGGCCGCCGCAGCACCGGAGCTACAAGGACCTGCACATGGTGGGGACCAAGAGTCTGAGCGTGGACGAGTACTGTGAGCAGCTGTGGTACCGAGAGAAGCGCCGGCAGCAGAAGCTCCGCACTCTGAAGCTGAAACAGGAGAGCAGGAAAGCTCGGGTGAGGAGGAACAACCCTCCTGAGGTTCCTCTCTAGTCGGCTGCAGGACAAAGACTCTGGACAACAGCTCCTGTGAACTCAGAGGACAAGAACGCTTTGTTTTTGAGCAAATCATTCCAATGGGTAAAAAATCATTAAAGACCGAGTGTCATGAAAACAAGAGAGTAGTATTTACCTCACCTGAATATCCGACACCACAGAAAACATGGAAAGAGCAGTGTAGAAAGGTTCTTTGTCTCTGAACTCATGTCGTCATTATGGTTTGGAACACAGAGCAGCTGAAACCTGACGTCATCAGGCGTCTGATTCATAGACTGTAAATAAAGTTTGGTGAAGCGTCTCCACTTTCTCCCTCCATCCAGAAATAAAGCTGAAACATCTCACGTAGGAACACTACCACCTCACGATGCTGACGTCATGAAGAGTCAGAGTCTGATTAGGGGATGGAGCCGTGGTATCCAGGTCTAACCCGTACACCTATCAGTCAGTCTCAGCTGTCAATCATGACGTCTCCGCCTCTTTTTATATCATCAAATAAACGGATTCAAACCAAACGGATCAGAAACACTTCAGTGAGACAAGAACGACCTGAAATCACAGAAACATCTTTGACAAACATTTATCTAACGTCTATTCTAACTTTTTTAGTTTGGTCCATGTCCCGTCTGCTAATGTGGAGGAGGACCTATACCGCAGCCAGCCACCAGGGGGCAATTGAGAGGATTTGGCTTCACGTTAGGGAGCTGCCATGTCGTCCATCTTTATCTACAGCCTCTGCTCTGAATCATGAATCAGCTCCAAGGTTCCAAGACTGTTCGGTGTGAGACTTGTTTCCTCGTGGATCCTTGTTGACGGTTTAAAAGACAGATTCTGTGTTAAATGTTTTATTATTAGTTCAAAGAACAGATTTGACAAAGAGACGAGCGGCCTCAATTATTTACTAACAACGCTTTGATGCTTTTAATGCAAAGTTTAATTAGAAGACTCAAGTTTACCAGAATCTCTCTCTCTCTCTCTCTCTCTCTCTCTCACACACACACACACACACAGATATGTAGAATGACAGAAGACTTCATAGTAAAAGTATTTGCCCAGTTTACTGCCACATGTAAACTTGTATTTTTCTACATGTATTTATGTATTGCTGATCTACACTGATGGGATCTAGACCTCATACTTATGACAGTGGGTGGATTAAAGGCCTGAGTGGAAACGCACACGTGAAATGGACCTCGCTTGAAAATACCTTGTATGTACATCTTATCAGTTCTGCCCTGTAGCTAATAATTATTACTCACGACGATGAATATTAAAGAACTCTATTTTTGGTAGTTTTCTTCCTTCATGTGTCAGAGTTTAGTTTTTAGTGTTTAGACTTAAACGAACGTGTGTTTTTCTCTTTCCATCAAATCAAAGCAGTTTTTTTAACGTCACAATTCTCCAATGAGCTTTGAGATCAACTTGTTTTATATTGTATGTGAATAAAACACAGGATGACAACTTACATGTCAAATCAATCCAATTAAAACACGATCAAGGCTTTGGTTGGAAGTTTTTTTGTGGAATAGAATTTACACTTACACATAAGTTTTATCTGTAGTACATATGGAGCAAAGAGGTAATAAGTACTTTCTATGGTGTCATTTCAATTTCATCACGAGAGATAAACATGTATACATGTTATTATTATCTGTAGACTGAGGAAGTCTTTCTGACAAGTGTAAGAAGCAGACATTGTCATTTAATTGACACTGTATAGATCTTTTATATTTGTACACTGTACGTTTAACAGGAACAAGGTTTAGTGTTAGTGTTCAAGGTTCAACAACTTTATTGGCAGAAACAAAGAGAAGTGACAGACAAGGCAGGAAGCTGTGTTCATGTCAAAGTGACTGCTGCTCTCAGAGATTCTCTGTCAAGAGTTTTCACTGCTGACGACTTTATAATGAACTGATTCATTAAAGAGAGAAGAGACGAGACACACACACTCAGAGACACACTCACACACACACACACTCAAAGACACACACACACACACTCTCACACACTCACACACACACACACACACACACTCACACACACACTCACACACTCAAAGACACACACACACACACTCTCACACACTCACACACACACACACACACACACACACTCACACACACACTCACACACTCAAAGACACACACACTCACACACTCAAAGACACACACACACACTCACACACACACACACACACACACACAAACACTCACACACACACACTCACAGACACACACACACACACACACACACACACACACACACACACACACTCACACAGTCATGTGATTTCCAGTAAATGCAGAGAGGGGGAGGAGTCAGTGAAAGTGAAAGTGTTTTCAGACTAAACAAGTTTATGATTCTACACGTCGACAGTTTGAACTGTGAGGAGCAGAAGGAGGAGAAGTAAAGACCGAGGAGCAGAAGGAGGAGAAGTGAAGACCGAGGAGCAGAAGGAGGAGAAGTGAAGACCGAGGAGCAGAAGGAGCAGAAGGAGGAGAAGGAGCAGAAGGAGCAGAAGGAGCAGAAGGAGGAGAAGGAGGAGAAGGAGTGAGTGTTTACAAACATTTATATTATTCTTCCTCCAAACTTTCTTGTAAATGTTCGCTGCTCCTCCCACAAAGTTTGACGCACATTCACACTAAAGACATGAGATCGTGCGCATTTGTCTCGATCTCTGTGCTGTGACTTTTCTACAACGTTCGTCCAGCGGTTCGTTCGCAAATCGCTAAAATACCGAAAACCAAATGCATGGGAGTCAAGGTCTCTCGCCCATTTAGAGCGAGTGGGGACAAAATGGCTGAACCCGTCCGTCCATCAGTTTGTGTGTTTAAACATTTCTCAAAGACACAAACAGACACACATGATTCTTACGGGTCAGCCCCACCATAGTTGAACCAGGAGAATTAGAGCATTAGTTTGAAGACTGGTGCTAGAGCACAGCACTCTGACTGTGTGTGTGTGTGGAAATCTCCAGCACCATTACAGCTGAGTCATGCTAACCTCAACAAGCAGCTTTCACACGACCACAGACTGACAGAGAATATTACACGTGCACGTTTTGTGGTGAGTGAATTAATAACCACGAAGCTGAAGCCTCGTGTGGAAGGAGAGTTTGTGAAGGAGTCCCTCGTAGCATCAGAGGCCTCACCAGAGAAACAGCTCCAGCCTCACCTCCCCTCAGGTGAGGCTGACATGTGAGGACATGCAGCTCATGAGTGACACAGAGCTTACAGACTTTTGTCCCGTCTCTTTTTGCGTCCCTAGGGATGTGTTCATAATAGTGTGGCCCTCGGAGGACTTTATACAAATTGAAATGGCCCTTGATGTGAAAAAGGTTCCTCACCCCTGGTCTATACGATGATGAGGAAACCAAGAGCAAGAGTGAACGCTGCTCACGTCTGTTCAGTTCAGCGTTGAGAACAAATATGAAGGAGCACAACACTGCAGGGATCAATATATTTAACAATGAACTTCAACAGTCTTCTTATGTTCCCGACCACATGATCTCGGTTGTTTAGACATGCTGCAGGATCCTGTCAATGGATTTGAGGACAATCTCTGATCGAGTTAAATAAAGTTAAATTGAATGGACCACTGGCTCTTGAGAGCTGGGGGCGGGAGGCAGTGAAGGAGGCGGCTGCTGCTTGATTGACACGTTCCTCAGCTCTTCACATTTGGCCGCCCTGCCAAAGTGCCGCTCTAGACAATCGTCTAGTTCATTTGTTATATTTGAAGAAACACTGAATCTATGCACCTGGCTTCATTGTGTGTTTGACATCACAGGGTTTTTCCTCTCAGACTGAAGATGAGTGGTGATGTGGAGGAAGAGGACAGAGCCGAGTCTCCAGAGTTCAGCTGTGTGTCTCTGAAGAGTGACCGGTCCAGAGAACATCCTCCATTGTTCAGTAATGAACCTGGACCCTCACACACAAAGTAAGAGACCTGCTACAAACATGTAAACCTCCAAACTGAATCCTCAGAGAATGAATCAGTGAATGATGAGTTCTGAATGAAAACATGTTTGTGTTTACAGAGGTGAGGACCACAGACTGAGAGCAGAGTCTCCAGAGTTCAGCTGTGTGTCTCTGAAGAGTGACTGGTCCAGACATGAGCCTCCAAACTTCAGTAATGAACCTGGACCCTCACACACAAAGTAAGAGACTGTTTCTACTGTGAACTGATCTGAAGAGGATGTAGTTTCCTCTAGTGTGGCCCCTGCATTAGGACACAGCTTATTGAAATTGGTGACTAATCTCTCAGAATCCCTCAAAGAGCTCAGACCTCCACCAAGGCCCAACACGCTCCTGATGAAACCACTTTGAAATTCACTAGATCCATTTCACTCATAAACATCAGTCCTCTGAACATCTGGTTCACAGAACACATCCTTCACCAAGTTTACTGGTGATCTGTTCAGTGGTTTTTATAATCCCACTAACGAACCAACCAACCAACACACAAACATACAGGGTGGAAACAAAACCTCCTTGAAGTGATGACGACCTGTGACTGTGACATTTGACTTATCAGGATATGTCTTCACAGAAAGAGGAGGAGGAGGAGGAGGAGGAGGAGGAGGAGTCATGTTTCAGAGGAGCAGCAGTCGTCCCGCTGTGCTTCGTGTCAGGACGTCCTGAAGGATCCAGTCTCCACCAGCTGTGGACACTGGTTCTGCAGACAGTGCATCACCTCATACTGGGACCAGTCTGGTTCTTCAGGAGACTCCTCCTGTCCCCAGTGTGGACAAAGATCCAGAAGAGGAGCTGGAGCTCAGACAGCCGGTCAGAGCAGCACTGTACATGTGTCTGCTGATGTCTTCACTTCTGACAACAGCACATGTTTGATTTTGTTCCTTCATACAGCATCAACATTTCACTTGGTTATAAAAGCACAAAGTTCAAAAGCTTTGATTTCTCTAGTTTTTCTGTATCTGATGAAAACAATCAGCAGATTCTCAGATTCTCTGTCTCTGACATTGTTTCTTGTCTTTCAGCAGATCGGGGTCTGCAGGAGGTTTTAGACCAACATAAGATCAGTCTGAGGAGGAGATGTGAACATGTGACTGAAGGAACTGAGGAAACAGGAAGTAGAACCCTCCTCAACAGGATCTACACTGAGCTCTACATCACAGAGGGACAGAGTGAAGAGGTTAATACTGAACATGAGGTGAGGCAGCTTGAGACGGCTTCCAAGAAGAAGAGCCTCCACGACACTCCCATCAAGTGCCACGACATCTTTAAAGCCTTCACTGACCAGCAGAGCAGCATCAGAGTCGTCCTGACCTGCGGCGTCGCTGGCGTTGGAAAAACCTTCTCGGTGCAGAAGTTCACTCTGGACTGGGCAGAGGGTTTAGAAAACCAAGATGTGGGTCTGCTGGCTGTGCTTTCGTTCAGGGAGCTGAACCTGGTGAGAGACGAGCAGCACAGTCTTCTCACGCTGCTCCGTGTTTTCCATCCAACATTACAGAAGCTCACGGCAGAGACGCTCGCTGTCTGTAAACCTGTGATCATCTTTGACGGCCTGGATGAAAGCAGACTTTCTCTGGACTTCAACCGCAGGGAGGTCGTGTCTGAGGTCACACAGAGGTCATCGGTCAACGTGCTGCTCACAAACCTCATCCAGGGGAATCTGCTTCCCTCGGCTCTCGTCT
This sequence comes from Paralichthys olivaceus, assembly GCF_024713975.1. Classification (NCBI taxonomy): domain Eukaryota; kingdom Metazoa; phylum Chordata; class Actinopteri; order Pleuronectiformes; family Paralichthyidae; genus Paralichthys; species Paralichthys olivaceus. Next base: position 1,476,604 of record NC_091094.1, read on the forward strand.
GGATAACCTCCCGACCTGCGGCGGCCAATCAGATCCCTCCTCCATGTGTTGACAGGGTGACAGAAGTACGAGGCTTCACTGACGCCCAGAAGGAGGAGTACTTCAGGAGGAGGTTCAGTGATGAGGAGCTGAGCAGCAGAATCATCTCACACATCAAGACGTCCAGGAGCCTCCACATCATGTGTCAAATCCCAGTCTTCTGCTGGATCAGTGCTACAGTTCTGGAGCACATGTTGACCACAGACCAGAGAGGAGAGCTGCCCAAGACCCTGACGGACCTGTACTCACACTTCCTGCTGGTTCAGACAAAGAGGAAGAACAACAAGTACGGTGGAGGACATGAGACGAGTCCACAGCAGCTGACGGAGGCTGACAGGGACGTTCTTCTGAAGCTGGGGAGGCTGGCGCTTAAACATCTGGAGGAAGGAAACATCATGTTCTACCAAGAAGACCTGGAGCAGTGTGGTCTTAATGTCACAGAGGCCTCGGTGTACTCAGGAGTTTGTACTGAGATCTTCAGAAGAGAGTGTGTGATCTTCCACAAATCAGTCTACTGCTTTGTTCACCTGAGCGTTCAGGAGTTTCTGGCTGCAGTCTACATGTTCCACTGTTACACCAAGAGGAACTCAGAAGAACTCAACAACTTCTTGGGAACATATGGGAACACAGACGGTACCTTCTCCCTGAATGACCTCCTGAAGAGAACCATGGAGAAATCCCTCACCAGTAAAAATGGTCATCTGGATCTGTTTGTTCGCTTCCTTCACGGCCTCAGTCTGGAGTCCAACCAGAGAGTCTTAGGAGGCCTGCTGGGTCGGACAGAGAACAATCCAGAGATCATCCAGAGAATCATCAACAACCTGAAGGAGATGCAGAGTGATGACATTTCTCCTGACAGAAGCATCAACATCTTCCACTGTCTGACTGAGATGAACGACCACTCAGTACATCAGCAGATGCAACAGTTCCTGACGTCAGAGAACAAATCAGAGGAGGAACTCTCTGAGATCCACTGCTCAGCTCTGGCCTACATGCTGCAGATGTCAGAGGAGGTTCTGGATGAGTTGGACCTGAAGAAGTTCAACACATCAAACCAGGGTCGACAGAGACTGATCCCAGCTGTGAGGAACTGCAGGAAGGCTCTGTGAGTCCAGACCTGATCAATAACATGTTGAATCAGTGCAGATGAGTCAAACACACACAGTGTTCAATGATTCTCCTTCTTGTGGGCAGCATGGTGTTGTAGTGGTCAACACTGTTAGTGCAGCCTCTCTGTGAGGAGGATGTTCTCCTCCTGTCTGCAGGGTTTTCTCTGGGTTCTCCAGCTTCATCCACAAACCAAAGACATGTAGTGTGTGTGTGTATAATATATGTATACAATAGTACATGTGTACATATGGTATATACACATTCTCATCTCATTGTTGTATATCCAGTATGTTCTAGAAGTTTTCTTGAAGCTGGTGAAAGATGAACTCAGTCTGTTTGATTCACTCCAGAGTTTCTGAGGCTACATTTAAACATGAAACATGACTCGTCAACATTTTGTGCTCAGAGACCGTGAACTGCAGGACTCCGTGTTAAAGTGAAGATCTGGATTCATGATCCGACACCATCGATTAAAAACTGTCGTCTAACTCATCCCAATAAAAAACAGAACAAATGAACGTGAACTTAGTTGAAAAGTTTTAAACATGAACAGTTTATTCTTTCTTCAAACTAGAATTCTCATCCTGTGTCTGTGCACCACCACCAACCAGTGCAGAGTCAGTCCCTGCAGGTCACTGACATGTTGCATTCACAATAATATGAGGTCACTGTAACCTTTGACCTTCGACCACTGAAATCTAATCAGTTGATCTTTGAGTCCAACTGGTCAAAATGTGAAGAAGTTCTCTAAAGACAGACTTGAGACGTCATGTTCAAGTCCTTGACCTCTGACCTTTGACCACCTGAATCTAATGAGGTCATCTGTTAGTCTGAATGAACGCTTGTACCAGATCTGAAAGGATTCTCTTGAGGTGTTTTTAAGATCAAATGTTCAAGAGGCAGAAAGTGGATTAACCAGGGTGAGGGTCACATGATCACGTTTTGTATGAATGTTGTGTTTTCTGATTTTATTCTCACACATTTGATATTTTCTTTAATTACAGACTCGTTGGTTGTGGACTCTCAGAGATTCATTATGAAGTCGTGGCCTCAGCTCTGAAGTCAGACCCCTCACATCTGAGAGAACTGGATCTGAGCTTCAATGACCTGCAGGACTCAGGAGTGAAGCTGCTCTGTGCTGGACTGGAGAGTCCAACCTGTCGACTGGAGACTCTGAGGTCAGGTCCTTAAATCCTTGAAGGTTCACTTTTCTAAAGTTCTTTCTTATTTGGTCATTTATTTAAATCGAACTGTCTCAGTTCTGCTCACTGTCCCTCAGTCATCTGTCCCTCACCCAGCCTGTCAGTCACGTCCACCTCATCAGTCCAACTCCATTCATAAAGTGTCAGTGAGTAACATGTGGACAGAGACCGAGCACTCGTCCTCCTCAGGCTCTCAACAATAAGACACGTTCTTATTGAAGCACGTTGGACAGTTGATGAGTATAGAACCAAACAGGAAGTGACTGTCAGGAGCCATCTCTACTTTAAACAGTGTTTAATGACACAAACCTACTCAGTGACCAAACACACAGAGAAGAAGGTGATGAATGAAACAATGGTCCAACATGTCTGATGTGATATTTATCTTCAGGTCACAGACTGGACTGAGGTCAGCAGCATGTTGAGAGTCTGTGTTGACATGATGACGATCCACAATAACAGGAGGACACATTCAAACATTCACATTTCTTTATCCAGGTTGAGTCTCCGGGTCCAAATAATCTATTGTTACTGAATCAGGACTCGTCTTTAGTCCAACATGTCTGATTTCATATTTCTCTTCCATGTTATGAGTCTGTGCTGACATGAATATCTGTTATTTTCACACATGAACTCAGATTCATTTACAGTTAAGTTTTATTCTTTCTTCAGGTTGGAGTGCTGCAGTCTGTCAGAGATCAGCTGTTCTTCTCTGGCTTCAGCTCTGAGGTCAAACCCCTCTCATCTGAGAGAACTGGATCTGAGTATCAACAAGCTGCAGGACTCAGGAGTGAAGGAGCTGTGTGGTCTTCTACAGAGTCCAACCTGTCCACTGGAGACTCTGAGGTCAGTTCACTGACTTTTGTAGATCTCATATCTATAACACAGCATTTATACACAGTTCATCTCATTTAATACTCATTTTATTATTTTTTAAATAATTTTATTTCCTTTTTTATCATCAACATACAGCAGCTTTGTAATCCAGTAAGTGCTAAATGCTAATACAGAGGTGTGTCTGTTGCATTTTCGTCCCCTCCCCTCTACATGTCCCTCCCCCCGAAAACAAAAATCTTATCATACACAACAACTCAATTCAATTTAGTTCAATTTTATTTGTATAGCGCCAAATCATAATATACATATCTCAAGGCACTGTACATAGAAGGTGAAGACCTCAACATCATGTTAAATCTAGAGAAACACAACAGTTCCCACAATGAGCAGCACTTTGAGACTGTGGAGGAAAAACTCCCTCATTAACAGAGAGAAGCCTCTAGAACCAGACTCAATGTGGAGACATCTGCCTCCACCGGTTGGGGTGAGCAAAGAAAATGGGGGGAGGAGAGGAGAGAGAGGGATAGTGGGGAGGGGGAAGTAGGGGAGAGGGGGGGCGAGAAAGACCGGGGACACTTGAGCACCATCAGGCATCAGATCTGACTTGTTAAAATGTGAACAACAGTGTAAAGACTATTAATTATTATTGATGACAGACACATTTGATATCATAATGAATTACTGAGATATTGTAATTAGTAATAGTAAAAGTTGTTGTCCTGAGGTTCAGGGGTCAGAGATATCTGAGATGAGAGAGAAAAAGAGAGAGAGAGACTATGGGAGGACAAAGTGAAACAGTCATTGACATGTATTAAAATAAATGAATGAATGAATGTGGGGGGGCAGAGAGACAGAGAGAAGTGGAGAGGTGCTCAGTGCATGATGGGAGTTCCCCCAGCAGTCTAGACCTATAGCAGCTTAACTAAGTGATGGGTCAGGACCTGATCCAGAACTATAGACTTTATCAAAGAGGAACGTTTTCACTTTAACTTTAATGCTGAGATGGTGTCTGCCTCCTGAACCCAGAGTGGGAGCTGGTTCCACAGGAGAGGAGCCTGGTAGCTGAAGGTTCTACCTCCTGTTCTGCTCTTACTGACTCTAGAACCACAAGAGAGCCTGTGTTTTGTGAATGAAGTGATCTCTTTGGATAATATGGTGTTATCAGCTCTTTGAGATATGAAGAGCTTGATTGTTAAGAGCTTTAAATGTGAGGAGCAGGATTTTGAAATCTATTCTGAATCTTACAGGGAGTCAGTGTAGAGAAGCCAAGACAGGAGTAATATGATCTCTCCTTCTAGTTCCTGTCAGCACTCGTGCTGCAGCATTTTGGACCAACTGGAGACTCTTTACCGATTTCCTGGGGCATCCTGATATGGAAAATAAAAGCTCCCGCCTGCTTCCTGAACAGGCCCCGCTGAGCGGCTAATGCTAACAGCGGTGTCCCGTCCAGGTCACAGGGGCTCCTGCTGGAGGCTGGAGGCTTCGGGCAGGTTACCAGAACCAAAAAATTAACAATTAAAAAAGTAATGAAGCCTAGAACCAGGTATGGACAGGCCTCTGACACAGGAGTCTGTGGCCATGTTAGAATAGCAGTAGATATATTTTTTAGTACCAACGTGAACACATTTAGATTCATTCCATTTGAATTAGTCTTGTCTTGCTTTTCGGCAGGATGTAGTTTGTATTTAAGAGTAATTAATGATGAATGTGAGATGAGTCCAGGCTGTGCTTGTGTGTTCGTTTAGGCATCGTCATGTAGTTCATTCATAGTTGTACATAGTCAGAGCATCCTGAGGTCCAGGGAACGACTCCTGTGTCAGAGGCCTGTCCATACCTGGTTCTAGGCTTCATTATTATTTTAATTTGGGTCAGCTGCTTCATGGGAGACAATCAATGGAGCTGATTTATGAATCAAAATAGCAGTACCCCTAGCTTTACTGTTGAATTTAGACTGGAACATTTGTCCAACACAATCTGTCTTCATTTTCGGGTGATCTCTATTTTTAGCTGAGTTTGTTGAAGAAATGCAATGTTGACTTTAAGGTGTAAGAGATGAGAGAATACTTGATGACGTTTGATTGGATGGTTAAGTCCCCGAACATTCCAGCTGATTAGATTCATGTGGCAGCCGTTTCTCCCTGAAGTTGAGGGAGCAGGTGTTGCCATCAGAGTTTATGGAAGAAGAAAATGTGAAGGATCATTTTATACCTTTTGTGATGTATCTGAGTTAGCTGTGTAACTCTAGTCGAGCTTAGTACGTTCAAACATGACCAAGTGAATACAGATAAAACCTTCAACACAAACAATGAACACATCAACCCCAACCTCCCCATTATCCTCAGTGTCATTCTCTAAAGAAAGACACAAGACTCCCAAAGCTTCCAAGCTTTTTCTGAGATCACACTCTTGGTCTCAGCCACTGTCTCTTTGATAGAAAAGTATTTGAGCTATAATCAGTCTATTAAACTAGTGATTCAATTATCTGATAGAGAATCAACATAAGGTAGAACCCCCCCCCCCCCCCTTTGTTTTTAATAAACAATCCAATAAAATAAAATATATTAGATAAAGAAAATACCTGCAAATGTACTTAATGGGCCGTCACAACATAAAGAGAGAGAGAGAGAGTCACAGGTTTGGATCATGGCCATAGCCGGAGATCATTGACATATTATGCATAGACTATATAGTGGTAACGTAAACCCCCGGACCGCCCGGGGAATGTAAACGAGCGTACCCTAGCGGAGTTTGCCCTTTGACCTCATGACGTCATTTGTTGTCAAGTGAAGCTATGCCCGAACGCTTCATTTAATACTCATTGAACATAATTCCTCTTCAGACATAACTTGAATCCATTCATTCATTAATCTGGGACATTTTAAATATTCAGCTACTTGTTAAAACTCATCTGTGTTTAGTTCTGGATTTCATAAACTGATCTCAGGACAGAGACCGGGTCCAAATAATCTATTGTTACTGAATCAGGACTCGTCTTTAGTCCAACATGTCTGATTTCATATTTCTCTTCCATGTTATGAGTCTGTGCTGACATGAATATCTGTTATTTTCACACATGAACTCAGATTCATTTACAGTTAAGTTTTATTCTTTCTTCAGGTTGAAGAGCTGCAGTCTGTCAGAGATCAGCTGTTCTTCTCTGGCTTCTGCTCTGAGGTCAAACCCCTCTCATCTGAGAGAACTGGATCTGAGTAACAACCAGCTGCAGGACTCAGGAGTGAAGGAGCTGTGTGGTCTTCTACAGAGTCCAACCTGTCCACTGGAGACTCTGAGGTCAGTTCACTGACTGATTTTGTAGATCTCATATCTATAACACAGCATTTATACACAGTTCATCTCATTTAATACTCATTGTATTATTTTATTTATAATTTTATTTTCTTTTTTATCATCAACATACAGCAGCTTTGTAATCCAGTAAGTGCTAAATGCTAATACAGAGGTGTGTCTGTTGCATCTTCGTCCCCTCCCCTCTACATGTCCCTCCCCCCGAAAACAAAAAACATCTCATACACAACAAATAGAAACAAACAAACAAAACAATAGTAATAGTGACAATAATATCTCTAAATAAAAAGATGAACAAACAAAACAAAAGGATAAACAATAACATGAAATGAAGTCAAATGTCAACTTTCACAAGAAAAACTTCAGGCAAAACAACAACAAATAATAATGAGCAAATGTCCATACAATCCAGTAAAGAGGAAGACATGTATGTCAATCACAGCTGTCTCCATGTCAAATGTTTTACACCTTGGTTCAAACACAAATCAGTCACAGAAGGGTACACAGCTTTAGCGTCTTCATGTGTGCTAGAAATGGTTGCCACGTCTTATCCAATGTACCTGTTGAACCACCTAACGTCCACCTTATTTTCTCCAGATGTAAAAACTTCAGAAGTTCTGTGGTCCATAGCACATGAGTGGGAGAGGCCTCCTGCTTCCATTTCACAAGGAGAAGTCTCCGAGCAATTAGGGAGGCGAAAGCAATAGCATTGGAGTAATGTTTGGGAAGGAGAGCGTCTTCAGAAACTCCTCCAGAATTACAATCAAAGGGGGAGGGGCTTAAATTGAGTCCAAACACCTCAGAGAATGTCTCAAATATAGACGTCCAATAATTGTGAAGATTTGGACAAGTCCAAAAAGTATGAATGAGGGAACCTGTGTCTGCCTTACATCTGTTGCATAAGGGCTCTAACCCTGGATCAATCTTTGCTCATGTTTCCTTTGACAAATGAAGCCATGTAGAACCTTCAATTGTAGGAGTCCATGTCTGGCACAGATGGAGGAAGAACGTACTCTATGAAGGACAGACTGCCAAATGTCCTCTGTTATTGTGTTTAGAACAAGGTCCATCTGTTTGGAGATGTACTGGAGAAACCCTGCATCAGATAGCAGGAGAGGGTTAAGCCTCCATGAGTAAATAGAATTTTGATGAGGAAAGCTGAGCTCTAACACCAGAGGGCTATGATCAGATATTACAATACTATTATACGTGCATGCTTTTACCTGAGATAATCACTTTTTATCAACCAAAAAGTCATGGATGCACGAGTATGTTTGATGTACAGGAGAGAAGAACCAGTGTTGTCTGATGGATAAAGAAGTGGCCATGCGTCAACGACCCCATCGGTCTCCAGATACGACTGCAGAACCAGAGCAGACTTTGAGAGTGGTGACGGTCTTGTGGAAGAGCGGTCAAGTGTAGGGTCCATGATAGTATTCATGTCTCCCCAAGTAATAATGAGTGAGTGTTAATACCAGGTAATGAGTGAAGAACGTTTCTGAAAGAATCACTATCGTCCCAGTTGGGGGCGTATACATTAGCTAAGAGTAAAGGGCGTTAAATAAAGAGCCAGTTACAATTACATAACGGCCATTTGGGTCAGCTACTACATGGGAGACAATCAATGGAGCTGATTTATGAATCAAAATAGCAGTACCCCTAGCTTTACTGTTGAATTTAGACTGGAACATTTGTCCAACACAATCTTTCTTCATTTTCGGGTGATCTCTATTTGTAGCTGAGTTTGTTGAAGAAATGCAATGTTGACTTTAAGGTGTAAGAGATGAGAGAATACTTGATGACGTTTGATTGGATGGTTAAGTCCCCGAACATTCCAGCTGATTAGATTCATGTGGCAGCCGTTTCTCCCTGAAGTTGAGGGAGCAGGTGTTGCCATCAGAGTTTATGGAAGAAGAAAATGTGAAGGATCATTTTATACCTTTTGTGATGTATCTGAGTTAGCTGTGTAACTCTAGTCGACCTTAGTACGTTCAAACATGACCAAGTAAATACAGATAAAACCTTCAACACAAACAATGAACACATCAACCCCAACCTCCCCATTATCCTCAGTGTCATTCTCTAAAGAAAAACACAAGACTCCCAAAGCTTCCAAGCTTTTTCTGAGATCACACTCTTGGTCTCAGCCACTGTCTCTTTGATAGAAAAGTATTTGAGCTATAATCAGTCTATTAAACTAGTGATTCAATTATCTGATAGAGAATCAACATAAGGTAGAACCCCCCCCCTTTTGTTTTTGATAAACAATCCAATAAAATAAAATATATTAGATAAAGAAAATACCTGCAAATGTACTTAATGGGCCGTCACAACATAAAGAGAGAGAGAGAGAGAGTCACAGGTCTGGATCATGGCCATAGCCGGAGATCATTGACATATTATGCATAGACTATATAGTGGTAACGTAAACCCCCGGACCGCCCGGGGAATGTAAACGAGCGTACCCTAGCGGAGTTTGCCCTTTGACCTCATGACGTCATTTGTTGTCAAGTGAAGCTATGCCCGAACGCTTCATTTAATACTCATTGAACATAATTCCTCTTCAGACATAACTTGAATCCATTCATTCATTAATCTGGGACATTTTAAATATTCAGCTACTTGTTAAAACTCATCTGTGTTTAGTTCTGGATTTCATAAACTGATCTGCAGGACAGAGACCAGGTCCAAATAATCTATTGTTACTGAATCAGGACTCGTCTTTAGTCCAACATGTCTGATTTCATATTTATCTTCCATGTTATGAGTCTGTGCTGACATGAATATCTGTTATTTTCACACATGAACTCAGATTCATTTACAGTTAAGTTTTATTCTTTCTTCAGGTTGTATCGCTGCAGTCTGTCAGAGATCAGCTGTTCTTCTCTGGCTTCAGCTCTGAGGTCAAACCCCTCTCATCTGAGAGAACTGGATCTGAGCTTCAACGAGCTGCAGGACTCAGGAGTGAAGGAGCTGTGTGGTCTTCTACAGAGTCCAACCTGTCCACTGGAGACTCTGAGGTCAGTTCACTGACTGACTTTTGTAGATCTCATATCTATAACACAGCATTTATACACAGTTCATCTCATTTAATACTCATTGTATTATTTTATTTATAATTTTATTTTCTTTTTTATCAACAACATACAGCAGCTTTGTAATCCAGTAAGTGCTAAATGCTAATACAGAGGTGTGTCTGTTGCATCTTCGTCCCCTCCCCTCTACATGTCCCTCCCCCCGAAAACAAAAAACATCTCATACACAACAAATAGAAACAAACAAACAAAACAATAGTAATAGTGACAATAATATCTGTAAATAAAAAGATGAACAAACAAAACAAAAGGATAAACAATAACATGAAATGAAGTCAAATGTCAACTTTCACAAGAAAAACTTCAGGCAAAACAACAACAAATAATAATGAGCAAATGTCCATACAATCCAGTAAAGAGGAAGACATGTATGTCAATCACAGCTGTCTCCATGTCAAATGTTTTACACCTTGGTTCAAACACAAATCAGTCACAGAAGGGTACACAGCTTTAGCGTCTTCATGTGTGCTAGAAATGGTTGCCACGTCTTATCCAATGTACCTGTTGAACCACCTAACGTCCACCTTATTTTCTCCAGATGTAAAAACTTCAGAAGTTCTGGAGTCCATAGCACATGAGTGGGAGAGGCCTCCTGCTTCCATTTCACAAGGAGAAGTCTCCGAGCAATTAGGGAGGCGAAAGCAATAGCATTGGAGTAATGTTTGGGAAGGAGAGCGTCTTCAGAAACTCCTCCAGAAATTGCAATCAAAGGGGGAGGGGTTAAATTGAGTCCAAACACCTCAGAGAATGTCTCAAATATAGACGTCCAATAATTGTGAAGATTTGGACAAGTCCAAAAAGTATGAATGAGGGAACCTGTGTCTGCCTTACATCTGTTGCATAAGGGCTCTAACCCTGGATCAATCTTTGCTCATGTTTCCTTTGACAAATGAAGCCATGTAGAACCTTCAATTGTAGGAGTCCATGTCTGGCACAGATGGAGGAAGAACGTACTCTATGAAGGACAGACTGCCACATGTCCTCTGTTATTGTGTTTAGAACAATGTCCATCTGTTTGGAGATGTACTGGAGAAACCCTTCATCAGATAGCAGGAGAGGGTTAAGCCTCCATGAGTAAATAGAATTTTGATGAGGAGAGCTGAGCTCTAACACCAGAGGGCTATGATCAGATATTACAATACTATTATACGTGCATGCTTTTACCTGAGATAATCACTTTTTATCAACCAAAAAGTCATGGATGCACGAGTATGTTTGATGTACAGGAGAGAAGAACCAGTGTTGTCTGATGGATAAAGAAGTGGCCGTGCGTCAACGACCCCATCGGTCTCCAGATACGACTGCAGAACCAGAGCAGACTTTGAGAGTGGTGACGGTCTTGTGGAAGAGCGGTCAAGTGTAGGGTCCATGATAGTATTCATGTCTGTCCAAATAATAATGAGTGAGTGTTAATACCAGGTAATGAGTGAAGAACGTTTCTGAAAGAATCACTATCGTCCCAGTTGGGGGCGTATACATTAGCTAAGAGTAAAGGGCGTTAAATAAAGAGCCAGTTACAATTACATAACGGCCATTTGGGTCAGCTACTACATGGGAGACAATCAATGGAGCTGATTTATGAATCAAAATAGCAGTACCCCTAGCTTTACTGTTGAATTTAGACTGGAACATTTGTCCAACACAATCTTTCTTCATTTTCGGGTGATCTCTATTTTTAGCTGAGTTTGTTGAAGAAATGCAATGTTGACTTTAAGGTGTAAGAGATGAGAGAATACTTGATGACGTTTGATTGGATGGTTAAGTCCCCGAACATTCCAGCTGATTAGATTCATGTGGCAGCCGTTTCTCCCTGAAGTTGAGGGAGCAGGTGTTGCCATCAGAGTTTATGGAAGAAGAAAATGTGAAGGATCATTTTATACCTTTTGTGATGTATCTGAGTTAGCTGTGTAACTCTAGTCGACCTTAGTACGTTCAAACATGACCAAGTGAATACAGATAAAACCTTCAACACAAACAATGAACACATCAACCCCAACCTCCCCATTATCCTCAGTGTCATTCTCTAAAGAAAGACACAAGACTCCCAAAGCTTCCAAGCTTTTTCTGAGATCACACTCTTGGTCTCAGCCACTGTCTCTTTGATAGAAAAGTATTTGAGCTATAATCAGTCTATTAAACTAGTGATTCAATTATCTGATAGAGAATCAACATAAGGTAGAACCCCCCCCCCCCCCTTTTGTTTTTAATAAACAATCCAATAAAACAAAATATATTAGATAAAGAAAATACCTGCAAATGTACTTAATGGGCCGTCACAACATAAAGAGAGAGAGAGAGAGTCACAGGTTTGGATCATGGCCATAGCCGGAGATCATTGACATATTATGCATAGACTATATAGTGGTAACGTAAACCCCCGGACCGCCCGGGGAATGTAAACGAGCGTACCCTAGCGGAGTTTGCCCTTTGACCTCATGACGTCATTTGTTGTCAAGTGAAGCTATGCCCGAACGCTTCATTTAATACTCATTGAACATAATTCCTCTTCAGACATAACTTGAATCCATTCATTCATTAATCTGGGACATTTTAAATATTCAGCTACTTGTTAAAACTCATCTGTGTTTAGTTCTGGATTTCATAAACTGATCTGCAGGACAGAGACCGGGTCCAAATAATCTATTGTTACTGAATCAGGACTCGTCTTTAGTCCAACATGTCTGATTTCATATTTATCTTCCATGTTATGAGTCTGTGCTGACATGAATATCTGTTATTTTCACACATGAACTCAGATTCATTTACAGTTAAGTTTTATTCTTTCTTCAGGTTGAGGAGCTGCAGTCTGTCAGAGATCAGCTGTTCTTCTCTGGCTTCAGCTCTGAGGTCAAACCCCTCTCATCTGAGAGAACTGGATCTGAGCTTCAACGAGCTGCAGGACTCAGGAGTGAAGGAGCTGTGTGGTCTTCTACAGAGTCCAACCTGTCCACTGAAGACTCTGAGGTCAGTTCACTGACTGACTTTTGTAGATCTCATATCTATAACACAGCATTTATACACAGTTCATCTCATTTAATACTCATTGTATTATTTTAATTATTTTATTTTATTTTTTATCAACAACATTTAGCAGCTTTGTAATCCAGTAAGTACTAAATGCTAATACAAAGGTGTGTCTGTTGCATCTTCGTCCCCTCCCCTCTACATGTCCCTCCCCCCGAAAACAAAAAACATCTCATACACAACAAATAGAAACAAACAAACAAAACAATAGTAATAGTGACAATAATATCTGTAAATAAAAAGATGAACAAACAAAACAAAAGGATAAACAATAACATGAAATGAAATCAAATGTCAACTTTCACAAGAAAAACTTCAGGCAAAACAACAACAAATAATAATGAGCAAATGTCCATACAATCCAGTAAAGAGGAAGACATGTATGTCAATCACAGCTGTCTCCATGTCAAATGTTTTACACCTTGGTTCAAACACAAATCAGTCACAGAAGGGTACACAGCTTTAGCGTCTTCATGTGTGCTAGAAATGGTTGCCACGTCTTATCCAATGTACCTGTTGAACCACCTAACGTCCACCTTATTTTCTCCAGATGTAAAACTTCAGAAGTTCTGGAGTCCATAGCACATGAGTTGGAGAGGCCTCCTGCTTCCATTTCACAAGGAGAAGTCTCCGAGCAATTAGGGAGGCGAAAGCAATAGCATTGGAGTAATGTTTGGGAAGGAGAGCGTCTTCAGAAACTCCTCCAGAAATTGCAATCAAAGGGGGAGGGGTTAAATTGAGTCCAAACACCTCAGAGAATGTCTCAAATATAGACGTCCAATAATTGTGAAGATTTGGACAAGTCCAAAAAGTATGAATGAGGGAACCTGTTTCTGCCTTACATCTGTTGCATAAGGGCTCTAACCCTGGATCAATCTTTGCTCATGTTTCCTTTGACAAATGAAGCCATGTAGAACCTTCAATTGTAGGAGTCCATGTCTGGCACAGATGGAGGAAGAACGTACTCTATGAAGGACAGACTGCCACATGTCCTCTGTTATTGTGTTTAGAACAAGGTCCATCTGTTTGGAGATGTACTGGAGAAACCCTTCATCAGATAGCAGGAGAGGGTTAAGCCTCCATGAGTAAATAGAATTTTGATGAGGAAAGCTGAGCTCTAACACCAGAGGGCTATGATCAGATATTACAATACTATTATACGTGCATGCTTTTACCTGAGATAATCACTTTTTATCAACCAAAAAGTCATGGATGCACGAGTATGTTTGATGTACAGGAGAGAAAAACCAGTGTTGTCTGATGGATAAAGAAGTGGCCGTGCGTCAACGACCCCATCGGTCTCCAGATACGACTGCAGAACCAGAGCAGACTTTGAGAGTGGTGACGGTCTTGTGGAAGAGCGGTCAAGTGTAGGGTCCATGATAGTATTCATGTCTCCCCAAGTAATAATGAGTGAGTGTTAATACCAGGTAATGAGTGAAGAACGTTTCTGAAAGAATCACTATCGTCCCAGTTGGGGGCGTATACATTAGCTAAGAGTAAAGGGCGTTAAATAAAGAGCCAGTTACAATTACATAACGGCCATTTGGGTCAGCTACTACATGGGAGACAATCAATGGAGCTGATTTATGAATCAAAATAGCAGTACCCCTAGCTTTACTGTTGAATTTAGACTGGAACATTTGTCCAACACAATCTTTCTTCATTTTCAGGTGATCTCTATTTGTAGCTGAGTTTGTTGAAGAAATGCAATGTTGACTTTAAGGTGTAAGAGATGAGAGAATACTTGATGACGTTTGATTGGATGGTTAAGTCCCCGAACATTCCAGCTGATTAGATTCATGTGGCAGCCGTTTCTCCCTGAAGTTGAGGGAGCAGGTGTTGCCATCAGAGTTTATGGAAGAAGAAAATGTGAAGGATCATTTTATACCTTTTGTGATGTATCTGAGTTAGCTGTGTAACTCTAGTCGAGCTTAGTACGTTCAAACATGACCAAGTGAATACAGATAAAACCTTCAACACAAACAATGAACACATCAACCCCAACCTCCCCATTATCCTCAGTGTCATTCTCTAAAGAAAAACACAAGACTCCCAAAGCTTCCAAGCTTTTTCTGAGATCACACTCTTGGTCTCAGCCACTGTCTCTTTGATAGAAAAGTATTTGAGCTATAATCAGTCTATTAAACTAGTGATTCAATTATCTGATAGAGAATCAACATAAGGTAGAACCCCCCCCCCTTTTGTTTTTAATAAACAATCCAATAAAATAAAATATATTAGATAAAGAAAATACCTGCAAATGTACTTAATGGGCCGTCACAACATAAAGAGAGAGAGAGAGAGAGAGTCACAGGTTTGGATCATGGCCATAGCCGGAGATCATTGACATATTATGCATAGACTATATAGTGGTAACGTAAACCCCCGGACCGCCCGGGGAATGTAAACGAGCGTACCCTAGCGGAGTTTGCCCTTTGACCTCATGACGTCATTTGTTGTCAAGTGAAGCTATGCCCGAACGCTTCATTTAATACTCATTGAACATAATTCCTCTTCAGACATAACTTGAATCCATTCATTCATTAATCTGGGACATTTTAAATATTCAGCTACTTGTTAAAACTCATCTGTGTTTAGTTCTGGATTTCATAAACTGATCTGCAGGACAGAGACCGAGTCCAAATAATCTGTTGTTACTGAATCAGGACTCGTCTTTAGTCCAACTTGTCTGATTTCATATTTATCTTCCATGTTATGAGTCTGTGCTGACATGAATATCTGTTATTTTCACACATGAACTCAGATTCATTTACAGTTAAGTTTTATTCTTTCTTCAGGTTGTATCACTGCAGTCTGTCAGAGATCAGCTGTTCTTCTCTGGCTTCAGCTCTGAGGTCAAACCCCTCTCATCTGAGAGAACTGGATCTGAGCTACAACGAGCTGCAGGACTCAGGAGTGAAGGAGCTGTGTGGTCTTCTACAGAGTCCAACCTGTCCACTGGAGACTCTGAGGTCAGTTCACTGACTTTTGTAGATCTCATATCTATAACACAGCATTTATACACAGTTCATCTCATTTAATACTCATTGTATTATTTTTTAAATTATTTTCTTTTCTTTCTTATCATCAACATACAGCAGCTTTGTAATCCAGTAAGTGCTAAATGCTAATACAGAGGTGTACCTGTTGCATCTTCGGCCCCTCCCCTCTACATGTCCCTCCCCCCGAAAACAAAAAACATCTCATACACAACAAATAGAAACAAACAAACAAAACAATAGTAATAGTGACAATAATATCTGTAAATAAAAAGATGAACAAACAAAACAAAAGGATAAACAATAACATGAAATGAAGTCAAATGTCAACTTTCACAAGAAAAACTTCAGGCAAAACAACAACAAATAATAATGAGCAAATGTCCATACAATCCAGTAAAGAGGAAGACATATATGTCAATCACAGCTGTCTCCATGTCAAATGTTTTACACCTTGGTTCAAACACAAATCAGTCACAGAAGGGTACACAGCTTTAGCGTCTTCATGTGTGCTAGAAATGGTTGCCACGTCTTATCCAATGTACCTGTTGAACCACCTAACGTCCACCTTATTTTCTCCAGATGTAAAAACTTCAGAAGTTCTGGAGTCCATAGCACATGAGTGGGAGAGGCCTCCTGCTTCCATTTCACAAGGAGAAGTCTCCGAGCAATTAGGGAGGCGAAAGCAATAGCATTGGAGTAATGTTTGGGAAGGAGAGCGTCTTCAGAAACTCCTCCAGAAATTGCAATCAAAGGGGGAGGGGTTAAATTGAGTCCAAACACCTCAGAGAATGTCTCAAATATAGACGTCCAATAATTGTGAAGATTTGGACAAGTCCAAAAAGTATGAATGAGGGAACCTGTTTCTGCCTTACATCTGTTGCATAAGGGCTCTAACCCTGGATCAATCTTTGCTCATGTTTCCTTTGACAAATGAAGCCATGTAGAACCTTCAATTGTAGGAGTCCATGTCTGGCACAGATGGAGGAAGAACGTACTCTATGGAGGACAGACTGCCACATGTCCTCTGTTATTGTGTTTAGAACAAGGTCCATCTGTTTGGAGATGTACTGGAGAAACCCTTCATCAGATAGCAGGAGAGGGTTAAGCCTCCATGAGTAAATAGAATTTTGATGAGGAAAGCTGAGCTCTAACACCAGAGGGCTATGATCAGATATTACAATACTATTATACGTGCATGCTTTTACCTGAGATAATCACTTTTTATCAACCAAAAAGTCATGGATGCACGAGTATGTTTGATGTACAGGAGAGAAGAACCAGTGTTGTCTGATGGATAAAGAAGTGGCCGTGCGTCAACGACCCCATCGGTCTCCAGATACGACTGCAGAACCAGAGCAGACTTTGAGAGTGGTGACGGTCTTGTGGAAGAGCGGTCAAGTGTAGGGTCCATGATAGTATTCATGTCTCCCCAAGTAATAATGAGTGAGTGTTAATACCAGGTAATGAGTGAAGAACGTTTCTGAAAGAATCACTATCGTCCCAGTTGGGGGCGTATACATTAGCTAAGAGTAAAGGGCGTTAAATAAAGAGCCAGTTACAATTACATAACGGCCATTTGGGTCAGCTACTACATGGGAGACAATCAATGGAGCTGATTTATGAATCAAAATAGCAGTACCCCTAGCTTTACTGTTGAATTTAGACTGGAACATTTGTCCAACACAATCTTTCTTCATTTTCAGGTGATCTCTATTTGTAGCTGAGTTTGTTGAAGAAATGCAATGTTGACTTTAAGGTGTAAGAGATGAGAGAATACTTGATGACGTTTGATTGGATGGTTAAGTCCCCGAACATTCCAGCTGATTAGATTCATGTGGCAGCCGTTTCTCCCTGAAGTTGAGGGAGCAGGTGTTGCCATCAGAGTTTATGGAAGAAGAAAATGTGAAGGATCATTTTATACCTTTTGTGATGTATCTGAGTTAGCTGTGTAACTCTAGTCGACCTTAGTACGTTCAAACATGACCAAGTGAATACAGATAAAACCTTCAACACAAACAATGAACACATCAACCCCAACCTCCCCATTATCCTCAGTGTCATTCTCTAAAGAAAAACACAAGACTCCCAAAGCTTCCAAGCTTTTTCTGAGATCACACTCTTGGTCTCAGCCACTGTCTCTTTGATAGAAAAGTATTTGAGCTATAATCAGTCTATTAAACTAGTGATTCAATTATCTGATAGAGAATCAACATAAGGTAGAACCCCCCCCCCTTTGTTTTTAATAAACAATCCAATAAAATAAAATATATTAGATAAAGAAAATACCTGCAAATGTACTTAATGGGCCGTCACAACATAAAGAGAGAGAGAGAGAGAGAGTCACAGGTTTGGATCATGGCCATAGCCGGAGATCATTGACATATTATGCATAGACTATATAGTGGTAACGTAAACCCCCGGACCGCCCGGGGAATGTAAACGAGCGTACCCTAGCGGAGTTTGCCCTTTGACCTCATGACATCATTTGTTGTCAAGTGAAGCTATGCCCGAACGCTTCATTTAATACTCATTGAACATAATTCCTCTTCAGACATAACTTGAATCCATTCATTCATTAATCTGTGACATTTTAAATATTCAGCTACTTGTTAAAACTCATCTGTGTTTAGTTCTGGATTTCATAAACTGATCTGCAGGACAGAGACCGAGTCCAAATAATCTGTTGTTACTGAATCAGGACTCGTCTTTAGTCCAACATGTCTGATTTCATATTTATCTTCCATGTTATGAGTCTGTGCTGACATGAATATCTGTTATTTTCACACATGAACTCAGATTCATTTACAGTTAAGTTTTATTCTTTCTTCAGGTTGAGTCTCTGCAGACTGTCAGAGATCAGCTGTTCTTCTCTGGCTTCAGCTCTGAGGTCAAACCCCTCTCATCTGAGAGAACTGGATCTGAGCTACAACGAGCTGCAGGACTCAGGAGTGAAGGAGCTGTGTGGTCTTCTACAGAGTCCAACCTGTCCACTGGAGACTCTGAGGTCAGTTCACTGACTGACTTTTGTAGATCTCATATCTATAACACAGCATTTATACACAGTTCATCTCATTTAATACTCATTGTATTATTTTTTAAATTATTTTCTTTTCTTTTTTATCATCAACATACAGCAGCTTTGTAATCCAGTAAGTGCTAAATGCTAATACAGAGGTGTACCTGTTGCATCTTCGGCCCCTCCCCTCTACATGTCCCTCCCCCCGAAAACAAAAAACATCTCATACACAACAAATAGAAACAAACAAACAAAACAATAGTAATAGTGACAATAATATCTGTAAATAAAAAGATGAACAAACAAAACAAAAGGATAAACAATAACATGAAATGAAGTCAAATGTCAACTTTCACAAGAAAAACTTCAGGCAAAACAACAACAAATAATAATGAGCAAATGTCCATACAATCCAGTAAAGAGGAAGACATATATGTCAATCACAGCTGTCTCCATGTCAAATGTTTTACACCTTGGTTCAAACACAAATCAGTCACAGAAGGGTACACAGCTTTAGCGTCTTCATGTGTGCTAGAAATGGTTGCCACGTCTTATCCAATGTACCTGTTGAACCACCTAACGTCCACCTTATTTTCTCCAGATGTAAAAACTTCAGAAGTTCTGTGGTCCATAGCACATGAGTGGGAGAGGCCTCCTGCTTCCATTTCACAAGGAGAAGTCTCCGAGCAATTAGGGAGGCGAAAGCAATAGCATTGGAGTAATGTTTGGGAAGGAGAGCGTCTTCAGAAACTCCTCCAGAAATTGCAATCAAAGGGGGAGGGGTTAAATTGAGTCCAAACACCTCAGAGAATGTCTCAAATATAGACGTCCAATAATTGTGAAGATTTGGACAAGTCCAAAAAGTATGAATGAGGGAACCTGTGTCTGCCTTACATCTGTTGCATAAGGGCTCTAACCCTGGATCAATCTTTGCTCATGTTTCCTTTGACAAATGAAGCCATGTAGAACCTTCAATTGTAGGAGTCCATGTCTGGCACAGATGGAGGAAGAACGTACTCTATGGAGGACAGACTGCCACATGTCCTCTGTTATTGTGTTTAGAACAAGGTCCATCTGTTTGGAGATGTACTGGAGAAACCCTTCATCAGATAGCAGGAGAGGGTTAAGCCTCCATGAGTAAATAGAATTTTGATGAGGAAAGCTGAGCTCTAACACCAGAGGGCTATGATCAGATATTACAATACTATTATACGTGCATGCTTTTACCTGAGATAATCACTTTTTATCAACCAAAAAGTCATGGATGCACGAGTACGTTTGATGTACAGGAGAGAAGAACCAGTATTGTCTGATGGATAAAGAAGTGGCCGTGCGTCAACGACCCCATCGGTCTCCAGATACGACTGCAGAACCAGAGCAGACTTTGAGAGTGGTGACGGTCTTGTGGAAGAGCGGTCAAGTGTAGGGTCCATGATAGTATTCATGTCTCCCCAAGTAATAACGAGTGAGTGTTAATACCAGGTAATGAGTGAAGAACGTTTCTGAAAGAATCACTATCGTCCCAGTTGGGGGCGTATACATTAGCTAAGAGTAAAGGGCGTTAAATAAAGAGCCAGTTACAATTACATAACGGCCATTTGGGTCAGCTACTACATGGGTGACAATCAATGGAGCTGATTTATGAATCAAAATAGCAGTACCCCTAGCTTTACTGTTGAATTTAGACTGGAGCATTTGTCCAACACAATCTTTCTTCATTTTCGGGTGATCTCTATTTTTAGCTGAGTTTGTTGAAGAAATGCAATGTTGACTTTAAGGTGTAAGAGATGAGAGAATACTTGATGACGTTTGATTGGATGGTTAAGTCCCCGAACATTCCAGCTGATTAGATTCATGTGGCAGCCGTTTCTCCCTGAAGTTGAGGGAGCAGGTGTTGCCATCAGAGTTTATGGAAGAAGAAAATGTGAAGGATCATTTTATACCTTTTGTGATGTATCTGAGTTAGCTGTGTAACTCTAGTCGACCTTAGTACGTTCAAACATGACCAAGTGAATACAGATAAAACCTTCAACACAAACAATGAACACATCAACCCCAACCTCCCCATTATCCTCAGTGTCATTCTCTAAAGAAAAACACAAGACTCCCAAAGCTTCCAAGCTTTTTCTGAGATCACACTCTTGGTCTCAGCCACTGTCTCTTTGATAGAAAAGTATTTGAGCTATAATCAGTCTATTAAACTAGTGATTCAATTATCTGATAGAGAATCAACATGAGGTAGAACCCCCCCCCCCCTTTGTTTTTAATAAACAATCCAATAAGATAAAATATATTAGATAAAGAAAATACCTGCAAATGTACTTAATGGGCCGTCACAACATAAAGAGAGAGAGAGAGAGTCACAGGTTTGGATCATGGCCATAGCCGGAGATCATTGACATATTATGCATAGACTATATAGTGGTAACGTAAACCCCCGGACCGCCCGGGGAATGTAAACGAGCGTACCCTAGCGGAGTTTGCCCTTTGACCTCATGACGTCATTTGTTGTCAAGTGAAGCTATGCCCGAACGCTTCATTTAATACTCATTGAACATAATTCCTCTTCAGACATAACTTGAATCCATTCATTCATTAATCTGTGACATTTTAAATATTCAGCTACTTGTTAAAACTCATCTGTGTTTAGTTCTGGATTTCATAAACTGATCTCAGGACAGAGACCGAGTCCAAATAATCTATTGTTACTGAATCAGGACTCGTCTTTAGTCCAACATGTCTGATTTCATATTTATCTTCCATGTTATGAGTCTGTGCTGACATGAATATCTGTTATTTTCACACATGAACTCAGATTCATTTACAGTTAAGTTTTATTCTTTCTTCAGGTTGTGGAGCTGCAGACTGTCAGAGATCAGCTGTTCTTCTCTGGCTTCAGCTCTGAGGTCAAACCCCTCTCATCTGAGAGAACTGGATCTGAGTAACAACGAGCTGCAGGACTCAGGAGTGAAGGAGCTGTGTGGTCTTCTACAGAGTCCAACCTGTCCACTGGAGACTCTGAGGTCAGTTCACTGACTGACTTTTGTAGATCTCATATCTATAACACAGCATTTATACACAGTTCATCTCATTTAATACTAATTGTATTATTTTTTTAATTATTTTATTTCCCTTTTTTATCAACAACATACAGCAGCTTTGTAATCCAGTAAGTGCTAAATGCTAATACAGAGGTGTGTCTGTTGCATCTTCGTCCCCTCCCCTCTACATGTCCCTCCCCCCGAAAACAAAAAACATCTCATACACAACAAATAGAAACAAACAAACAAAACAATAGTAATAGTGACAATAATATCTGTAAATAAAAAGATGAACAAACAAAACAAAAGGATAAACAATAACATGAAATGAAGTCAAATGTCAACTTTCACAAGAAAAACTTCAGGCAAAACAACAACAAATGATAATGAGCAAATGTCCATACAATCCAGTAAAGAGGAAGACATATATGTCAATCACAGCTGTCTCCATGTCAAATGTTTTACACCTTGGTTCAAACACAAATCAGTCACAGAAGGGTACACAGCTTTAGCGTCTTCATGTGTGCTAGAAATGGTTGCCACGTCTTATCCAATGTACCTGTTGAACCACCTAACGTCCACCTTATTTTCTCCAGATGTAAAAACTTCAGAAGTTCTGGAGTCCATAGCACATGAGTGGGAGAGGCCTCCTGCTTCCATTTCACAAGGAGAAGTCTCCGAGCAATTAGGGAGGCGAAAGCAATAGCATTGGAGTAATGTTTGGGAAGGAGAGCGTCTTCAGAAACTCCTCCAGAAATTGCAATCAAAGGGGGAGGGGTTAAATTGAGTCCAAACACCTCAGAGAATGTCTCAAATATAGACGTCCAATAATTGTGAAGATTTGGACAAGTCCAAAAAGTATGAATGAGGGAACCTGTTTCTGCCTTACATCTGTTGCATAAGGGCTCTAACCCTGGATCAATCTTTGCTCATGTTTCCTTTGACAAATGAAGCCATGTAGAACCTTCAATTGTAGGAGTCCATGTCTGGCACAGATGGAGGAAGAACGTACTCTATGAAGGACAGACTGCCACATGTCCTCTGTTATTGTGTTTAGAACAAGGTCCATCTGTTTGGAGATGTACTGGAGAAACCCTTCATCAGATAGCAGGAGAGGGTTAAGCCTCCATGAGCAAATAGAATTTTGATGAGGAAAGCTGAGCTCTAACACCAGAGGGCTATGATCAGATATTACAATACTATTATACGTGCATGCTTTTACCTGAGATAATCACTTTTTATCAACCAAAAAGTCATGGATGCACGAGTATGTTTGATGTACAGGAGAGAAGAACCAGTGTTGTCTGATGGATAAAGAAGTGGCCGTGCGTCAACGACCCCATCGGTCTCCAGATACGACTGCAGAACCAGAGCAGACTTTGAGAGTGGTGACGGTCTTGTGGAAGAGCGGTCAAGTGTAGGGTCCATGATAGTATTCATGTCTCCCCAAGTAATAATGAGTGAGTGTTAATACCAGGTAATGAGTGAAGAACGTTTCTGAAAGAATCACTATCGTCCCAGTTGGGGGCGTATACATTAGCTAAGAGTAAAGGGCGTTAAATAAAGAGCCAGTTACAATTACATAACGGCCATTTGGGTCAGCTACTACATGGGAGACAATCAATGGAGCTGATTTATGAATCAAAATAGCAGTACCCCTAGCTTTACTGTTGAATTTAGACTGGAACATTTGTCCAACACAATCTTTCTTCATTTTCGGGTGATCTCTATTTGTAGCTGAGTTTGTTGAAGAAATGCAATGTTTACTTTAAGGTGTAAGAGATGAGAGAATACTTGATGACGTTTGATTGGATGGTTAAGTCCCCGAACATTCCAGCTGATTAGATTCATGTGGCAGCCGTTTCTCCCTGAAGTTGAGGGAGCAGGTGTTGCCATCAGAGTTTATGGAAGAAGAAAATGTGAAGGATCATTTTATACCTTTTGTGATGTATCTGAGTTAGCTGTGTAACTCTAGTCGACCTTAGTACGTTCAAACATGACCAAGTGAATACAGATAAAACCTTCAACACAAACAATGAACACATCAACCCCAACCTCCCCATTATCCTCAGTGTCATTCTCTAAAGAAAAACACAAGACTCCCAAAGCTTCCAAGCTTTTTCTGAGATCTCACTCTTGGTCTCAGCCACTGTCTCTTTAATAGAAAAGTATTTGAGCTATAATCAGTCTATTAAACTAGTGATTCAATTATCTGATAGAGAATCAACATAAGGTAGAACCCCCCCCCCTTTTGTTTTTAATAAACAATCCAATAAAATAAAATATATTAGATAAAGAAAATACCTGTAAATGTACTTAATGGGCCGTCACAACATAAAGAGAGAGAGAGAGAGTCACAGGTTTGGATCATGGCCATAGCCGGAGATCATTAACATATTATGCATAGACTATATAGTGGTAACGTAAACCCCCGGACCGCCCGGGGAATGTAAACCAGCGTACCCTAGCGGAGTTTGCCCTTTGACCTCATGACGTCATTTGTTGTCAAGTGAAGCTATGCCCGAACGCTTCATTTAATACTCATTGAACATAATTCCTCTTCAGACATAACTTGAATCCATTCATTCATTAATCTGTGACATTTTAAATATTCAGCTACTTGTTAAAACTCATCTGTGTTTAGTTCTGGATTTCATAAACTGATCTCAGGACAGAGACCGGGTCCAAATAATCTATTGTTACTGAATCAGGACTCGTCTTTAGTCCAACATGTCTGATTTCATATTTATCTTCCATGTTATGAGTCTGTGCTGACATGAATATCTGTTATTTTCACACATGAACTCAGATTCATTTACAGTTAAGTTTTATTCTTTCTTCAGGTTGAGGAGCTGCAGTCTGTCAGAGATCAGCTGTTCTTCTCTGGCTTCAGCTCTGAGGTCAAACCCCTCTCATCTGAGAGAACTGGATCTGAGATACAACGAGCTGCAGGACTCAGGAGTGAAGGAGCTGTGTGGTCTTCTACAGAGTCCAACCTGTCCACTGGAGACTCTGAGGTCAGTAGATGGTTGGAGTCAGTCCACGTTGCTTTCATCAGTATTTTACTAAACACAGTCAGTATCACAGTGAAGATCCAGGGTCTGGACCAGAAGCAGGATTTGTGGTTATCAGGTTAACTTCAGGTTTAGTTTTTTCAGTCCTACGAAGCTCGTTCACTTCTCATCAGGGTAAATCACCATGGTAACTGATGATGGACGGCTAACATGCTCTGGAGCAGGTGAAGTTGGAGATCAACCTGTTTAAAAGCTCCGTCCACTGAGCAAAGTAACTACACTGTTGTGTGGACATGTTGAAGTGTCCTCGTAGTTCAGGCCTCAGTGTTTCCTCAGTGAAGCTGTGAGAGGACAACGATGACAGACTTCAGGATTGGACAGAAACACAGAGAGACAACAGTCGGCCAATCAGACGAGCCAGAAGCCGGTTGTGATCGTTTGATTGATGTGAAGACGACAGTTGTTGTTGTTTTCATGTGAACAGGAAGTGAAGCTGGACCACAGCTGACAGCCTCACATGATGAACAGAGACGTCTTCATCTGATCTGAGACACTTTGTTCTCTCACTTCATCAGTGAACAACTGATCAGTTGGCTCTTTGTCACAGCTCTGAGATCAGTGTGACTGAAGCCTCAGAGAAGCATCATCACCATGGTAACCATGAGCTGTCTCTACAGAGCAGAAGCTCTGCTGAGGTCCATCTGTCTCATCTGTCTCATCTGTCTCATCTGTCCATCTGTCTCATCTGTCTCATCTGTCTCATCTGTCCACTGACAGTTTGTCAGAAGCACATGTTCATCAACACACAGTGAAACATGTCTTCACCTGTAACAGCAGGAAATCCACCTCTCAAGTGTCCACTCTGCACTTTCACATGCAGAGGAAACACACGTGATGGTCAAAGTGTGTGCAGCTCTTAGCGTGTTCATTCCAACACGTGAACATGAAGCAGAGAGGAAGCTGCTCCACCTCTGAACAGGACTGAAGTCCCTGCTGCTCTTTATACTGGATGTGCTGCATCACTGACTCACAGCTGATGAAGTGAGTCTCTGTAAACACTGATGTCTTCTTCTCTCAACAGATGGAGGAAGAAATCTTCATATAGGTGAGTGTGAAGAGGACAGTGTGAAGAGGACAGTGTTTGTGGACGGAGGCTGAGCTGTGTCCTGATGATCCAGAGGCTGAAGCAGCAGCAGCTTGTGTGTAGTCTCCAATTCACCCAACCCCTCATCTGCATGTGTTTGGACTGTGAGATGAAGCCGGAGCACCTGGAGAAAACACGGGGAGAACATGCAAACTGCACACAGAGACACCGCATCTGAACCGGGATTCAAACCACGAACCTTCTTGCCCCAAAATCTTGCCCCTCGTTATGGATTGTGTTTATTCACATGAAGAATGTGTTTATTGAAATGACACCCAGCAGAATATATAAACCCTCTATACAGAGTCACATCTAGTGTATCTAAGTCTGTCTTTATCATTGTCCACCTTTGTCCCTCAGTATATGTCCATGTGTGTATAACCACATTTCCCCCCTTTCTGCAAGGGCAGGACACAAAGTGAAACCCATTTAAATCACTTTGAGTCAGACACATGAATTTCATCGTATGAATTCAGTTTGCTGTAGTTTGAGTTTGGAAAAGGCTTCAGGTGCAAACCTCCTTTTTTCTTCAATGTCTGTTTGTGGCTCTGCGTGTTTGTTTGATTTACAAATGACATGAATCAGTGTTACATGAAAGGGTTTTACAACGAGGACCAAACAGGTTCTGATAAAGATCAGAGGAGAACCAACATGATCCAGAATCAAAGACACTCAGTTCCAGCTGCTAAATGCAGAAGAACAGCTGGGACAACATCTGGGGTTGTGTCACTGTGGAAGTTACAGCGCCCCCTGTTGGCATCTGGTAAAATATATATTACGTGACCGCGATAAAATATCGGGTGAATGAAAAAAATAATTCAGAGCCACGAGATCTGAATCTGTTGTTTACTAAAGACGAGGGGACGTGAAGTGAAGAAGCCACTTGATGAGAAACCTTTGAATCCCAGGATGTGGTGTCTGTCTGCACTGTCTCTGAGGACACACACTGAGGACACACTGTCTCTGAGGACACACACTGAGGACACACACTGTCTCTGAGGACACACACTAACTCTGAGGACACACACTGAGGACACACACTGTCTCTGAGGACACACACTGTCTGCACGGACTCTGAGGACATGTAGTATAATTTTTGGCCATTAAACCATGTCACTTATGAATGTCACTGTATACCTTTAAGAATCTGCACTACAAACTAAGGTGTGATTGAAACATGATTTACTACTGATTACAATAAGTTTGTGAATGTAATTACGAATCAAACCATATATTCTGTGTGTAACAAGCAGTATGAGGTGATTGTATAACTTGTGTGAAGAAATATTAATCTTTTTAAAAAGACAAACTGACCGAATTGTAACATAATGGTGTCAAATGTAAGCACAATATCTTTTAAAAAATACTAAGCTGATTAAGCAAAAGATAATGGTGTCAAGAATAAGCAAAGTTAGTGTAAGATCCCAACATGCCCAGTGGAAATTTCCAGAGCTAGAAAATTGACCAATGACCTACTGACACGTGTGGCCCCGAAATGATGATAACCAATGAAAAGCTGACAGGTTTGGTCTCTAAAG
The DNA here is from genome assembly GCF_024713975.1 of Paralichthys olivaceus. NCBI lineage: Eukaryota > Metazoa > Chordata > Actinopteri > Pleuronectiformes > Paralichthyidae > Paralichthys > Paralichthys olivaceus. The sequence goes on from NC_091094.1 coordinate 1,503,975, forward strand.
GGTTTATAAGACAACACCACACTACTGTTAGGCAGAGTTCTTCTCTGGTGAAGCTCCGGCTCGCTACTGAATGCTCTCTGGTTTTTTGTCGACAATAAACTCTGCTGCTTTTTATTCGACTGAAATTTTGGACTTTTGGACCACGAGTGAAACTTAGTTTTCATCACAACAGACACACTAACTCTGAGGACACACTGTCTCTGAGGACACACTGTGGTGGAAACCTCTGACACCACAATAAAAACACATGGACCTATTTTCAGGACCTGACTGAGTGTATTTGTTGTTTTGGGGACAGGACGAGTCGGAGCATCTGGAAACTGAGATTGAGACGTACTGGCTGAGTTAGAGATTTTAACCAACCACACGTTGGTGAGTGTTCGAGTCCCAGAGGGGGGGGGGGCTGTCACAAGATAAATCTGTAAACTATCCCCCTAAATATTGAATTACACAGGATGAAGCTACTTAAAGGAAGTATTAAAGTATTTGTGGTTCTCCTCCGCCATCACTCCCAGTACATCAGTATCAGTAAGTGAAGTACATGCAGACAGTCTGTGGTACTGTGAGTTCTTTGCTCCTACGGGTCAGGTTGGTTCTGAAAAAGGTTCATCCTCTGAGGAGAATCTAGATCTTTCAGAAACTCCTCACAGGAGCTCAAAGGCTCTCTCGTGGGTCCACACCATAGACTGTATATAAAGATAAAGAAATAAAGAAATCCACGATCCTGTAAGAACATGAATGATGTCATGGTTCGAAGGAAGGGCTGTGACAGAGGGAAGCGTCCATCTCAACAACCATCACAACAACAGAAACCTCTTTGAAAGTCTTTGAAAATCTACCAAACTAAAGATCCTACACACTGTCCGAGGTCCCCAGCCTCACGATTACGTGGAATACATCCGAACTCCAGTGCTTTTCTTTTCGTAGCATGTCCCAAGAAACCTGGATGAGAATGTTTATATTTACATGCATCCCATTAATATAAATATCCATCTATTACTTCTTTTCTATTTCCGGTCTATGATGAGAACGGCCTGCAGGTCAGTGCGTGGTGAGTGACTCCGGGCTCCGCTAGGTGGCGGTGACGCGCTGCAACGTGAAGTGTCGCACACAGAAGAAGAAGCGCTGCCGCCTGCGTCAGGTTTGAACGGATGGACGGAAACGCGGTTCGTCGGTAAACTGGAGGATCACTTGAGCTTTTGTCAGCGGCGGAGGTAACGGAGCTTTCCGCCGGGGAACCGGGATGATTCCTCGCCGCTGCTGCTTCTTGTTTATTCGGGATTCGGGCTCAAGTGTCCCGGTTGTTTGTTTCTGTCTGTCTGTCTGTCTGTGTGTGTTTGTGTGTGTGGGGGGGCTAAGTCCGTTAGCTCTCCGCTAGCTAGCCTGCTCATGCTAACTGTCATGGCTGATTGCCTGTGTCTGTGGAGCAGCTTCACAAAGTTCTCGAGGACACAAAGGGAAAGTTATACTTGTGTTTCCCGCCTGCAGGTCGGAGGTACAGAGGACTGAACATAGAAGAGAGGAACCGTGAGGCTCCTCCATGGCTGCTCCAACCCTGCTACAGCCCAGTTTCCTGCTGGTGAGTCACACGAGCTTCACGTTAGAGCAGGACGCCATCACTAATCATCTCAGTGTCATTGTCATCAGCAGCAATAGGTTCAATGTACATCGATATATTCTCATGTGCTGTTCACACACAGTGAGGAGGTGTCTCGCTCTCACTCCTTTATCATGTGCTTGTCCTTCTCTGCTTATGAAAACCACAACCAACAATAATCAAACTTAGAATAGAAACAGAATCTAGAATAAATAAGATTTAAAAAAAAAATAGAAACACCATATTCATATTAGGCTGTTTTATAAATGTGCAATATAAATATTGTTTGTGATTATTCAGTATTTGCTGCAGTCTGTCGTGGAGGTAGGACTTGAATCTTACACCGGGCGCTTTGACGCTGTGCAGTCTGATGACACAAAGGAGCTCTTAGAGCCACGTGACTGAATGAATCTGTGGCTGAACGAACTGAGTGTCTCACTGTTGTTTTCTGTGTTGTTGCTCCAGGCAAACCTCAAAGCTGATGCCACCACCAAACCTCTCCTCCAGCGATGCCAAGACCTGGTGAAGATCATTGATGAATATCCTGCCAAGGTGAGATGTCTACTCGTCCGCACTCTCGTGTTTGAACAAAAATACACAACAAAAGCATGAGGGTGCACTGATATGAGGTTTGTAAACAAATCAACACGTGGCTCAAAACTAGAAGGTATGAACCCAAGTGTGGACGATGGTGGGCCACTGTTGTAGCTTATTGGCCAAAGTATTTGTAAACAGGATTTGTTTTTTGCGGACACTCAGCGGTTTAGTCTCTTAGTGGAGGGAGAAGAGCAGAGCTGACCTTTTAACATTTAAATGAGACGGCTGCTGACACTGTGACCTCTGACTTTCACTCTGAGTTCCTCCGTTCTCTCTTCTTTACTTTGTGTTGTAATTTGAAAGAGATTCACAGAAGATAAACTGTGCAGGTAACTGAGCTGTTTGAACTCAGCACACAATCACTGGTGAATTACTGCTGGTGCATAAACAGAGCACTGACTTGTTCCTCTTGGTAAGTGAGAGTGTTACTGTGGAACACTTGAAGTTGGGACTGAGGGCAGCTGTTGGGGTTTTCAGTGAACCCTGTTTCCTGTTCGCTGTATGGCGAAGACTTTCCTGCGTGTACACAGTTCAATGTTTGTTGTTTTGCTGCTTCATGACACAGAATGTGGCGAAACACTGACAGTAGGTTGGGATGGACCTGCTTTCTCAAGTTATCAAATATATTATCTGGTGTTCTTACTTTCACATGATGGACCGTACAGAAGTAAAGCAATCATTTTATCATTCTGCTTTTACCGTGACTAATATTTAAAATAAATCATTTCTCAGTTGTTGCTTTGTTTGTTTACTTCACCAGTTTTATCTTTCATATCAGAAAGAGATAAACTCGTCCCCAAGTAGATCTGGACAAATATTCATGTCATTCCACTGCAGTTGTGTCACTGCCTGTAATATAACCAGAGCGTTTCCAGATTTGTCAGTTGATTGTTTTAAAATATCTCGTGTCTGATTCCATCGTATCTGCGTTGTTTGTGTGTTTCCTCTCAGGAGCTGCACCTGATTTTCCCCTGGCTGGTGGAGTGTGTGTTTGGGAGTCTGGACGGCATCATCGCCGGCTGGAACCTGCGACTCCTGCACTCGAGAAGCAACGAGTACCACATTGTTATGGATTTTCTAAACCCCAGGTATTTTGTCTGTAAAACCAAGTGGGATGTTACGTATTGTACATTTGAAGAACCAAGTCAAAAACATTGTTCTTTTTTTCATATGTTCTTGTCAGCGGGCCGATGATGAAGCTTGTGTACAAACTTCAAGCAGAAGAGTACAAATATGAAATACCCGTCAATTATCTCCCGGTAAGAACATTTATATCCTTTTTATTATCTCACCTAAATAAATGGTTTTAAGAGCTTGTATGAAATGATGTGTTTAACAGTCTAATGAATTGTAACTGACATTTGTGTGGAATATTGTCATATTTACTTCATGGACCTGATCATGAAGGGTCCTGTGAAGGCCTGTATCCAGGAAGGAGTCCTCCCCGACTGTCCGCTGTTTCACAACAAGCTGCAGTTCCCCCTGTCCGGTCTGCTGACCCTGAACCTCGCTCTCAGTATCCTTAACAACACACACAAGATTAATCCGCCTGAGTTTTCTCTGTGGAATTAGTGAAGGAAAGACCATGATAAGTCAAGCCTTCGTTACTTTTTAATTAGTAAAATGTTTAAAAATGCCAATCACAACTTCTGAGCTCGTCTTAAAATGTCTTGAATCCTCCAGTTGTTCACTTTAAGAACATATGTGACAAAGAGAAGCAGCAAATCCTTCAGTGGGAGAAGCTGCAAGAGAATGTGAAACTTCTTTTTGTGCACAACTTTTGCTTGAAATTGTTAATCAATAAACTAATTGATGCCTCAGACGATTGCTTCAACTCTAATCAAGTTGTGGCGGCGGGTGTGTATTGTAACTGTGAGATATTACGACAACTAGAGCTTTGTTAATCCTCAACTGTCTGCAGATCCCTTTGAATTTTTCATGTTTAACTTTGCCTACTGTCTCATCGCGCCAAAGGTGAGTCCGCCAGAGTAAATGAACAATAAACAGTGGAACACAGGATTAAAGTCCTTGAATGAACATGATCATGTTGATCCTCACAAGGAAAAACTAAACTGTTCTTTGTTTTCAGAGCTACCCTCAAGGCCAACATGGAAGCTCCACAGACAGTGCCTACTTTGTGCTGGTGGACACTTACCTGAAATATTTCCTCCCCAGTGAAGGAACGGTGCCTCCGTCTCCTTTCTCTGACTCCAGAGGTTCTGTCACTGCACCCTCACCAAGGTATTTACACCAAGAACAGACCATTCTTACTTGTGTTCACATGTTTTATTGTCTAGTTGACAACATCTTAATGTAGAATAAATCCATTTTGATGAAATATTAGAATGTCGAGCTGAGATTTCTTCCAGTGATGGGACTGTGTATCACACACGATAAGTTCAAGTTGAAATTCTGTTAATAATAATAATAACAACAACTTGGGTTTGTATAGTGCCTTTCAGGGTACCCAAGGTGCTATACAGAGAGAAAATACAACAATAAAAAAGAAACAAACACAAGATAATAATAGTGATGATTGGCTGAGGCTTGAGTCCATAATCTGTGGTGAACAGGTTAGTTTTCATGAGTTTTCTGTAGGTGTCCAGAGATCGACGAATTGCAGATGTGTGATTGGAGAGAGTTCCAGAGGGTGGGGGCCGCCACGCTGAATGCTCTGTTGCCAAAGGTTCGCAGGATGGTGCGTGGGGCGAAGAGCAGACCTGACACCACGGGAGATATTTTTTGTTTGTTGAGATATGTTGTTTTTTCTTTTTTTTGCATCTGTTGCGTTCTCACATCGACTTCTCCTGGATTTCTACGGACATTGTGAGGCCAGGGGGAGAAAGTCTGCGGAGCGTCTCACTTGGATATTTGTGGAAAATAGGAAGTGCGGAGTTCATTGCATGTCTGAAAGCAGCTTGAGTCACATCTACCTGAAGATTTCAGCGAGATCACCTGAACTTTAGGAGGCTTTTGATCGACAAATTCAGTTTTTAAAAATTTCCTCCGCCTTCAATTCTACAGATCCTCCAGCATTTCTTTCGCTGGTTATGGCGTCCACAGCCCCAGTCTCCTGAAGCATCACATATTCCATCAGCCCTCAGTGAACGCAGAGCCCTCAGCTCAGGAAATCTGGAGGTCAGAGACACTGTTACAGGTACGGCACAGAATCGAGCCGCTGGTCAGTGTTTCACGTGTACAGCTACTGACTGCTTTGATTATTAATTGATCTGCTGATTAATTGCAAAAGGGCACTGGACGTCGTTTTATTGAGGCTTTATCAAAGTTTCTGCTCTAATATCAGTAGTGTGTTTAATGCTCTTTGTTGTGTTTAAGTTGCTTTAGTTTGAAAATGTCTTATCTCTTTTCTCAGATGTTTGTAGAGGTCTGGCTCCATCACTACTCGTTGGAGATGTACCAGAAGCTTCAGTCTCCTCAGGTTAAGGTAAGAGAACAGAAATGTGTCCCCCGATACCTCCCTGCCCTCCTCCCTCCCTCCCTCCCTCCTTCCCTCCCCTGCACTGCAGCATGGCACGGCTGGCTGTTGACTGGCTATCCACAACCCTACCACCCTTCCTCCAATCTCCACCATCTCTGTCTCGGAACAAGCCCAGGGTGGTGCGGCGGCTCTGGCCTGCAGCTCTGTGGTTGGACGGCCTCCAGGTTACCTGACGTCAAATTGTGTGACTGTGTTTGAACTGAGTTTGACAATAAAGTTGTCTGTTAGTTATAGAGGAAAAATACAGAGTTTTAATGTTTTAGATAAACTCCTTAGCATTGTGCAAATATATCTTTTATTATTACTGAAGGACAATTTCACCCACAACACTGTGTTCACACTGCAAGAAGGTACACAGCACGTTTTACAGTAGCATGTGGCAAACAAACAGACGTGACTCGTACTGAGCTCCTTGAAGTGTGAACACATTCAAACTAAGCATCTGATTGTCTGGTTTTATATTTCAAATGTCTTTTATTTTATTTGATAGATATTTTAGTACTTAAGTAGTCGCACAAGAGTTAAACCACTGACTTTGCGATTTGGCATGTGTTCCCAGTATTAGTGCTTTTGCTTTCTTTCACGTCCTTTACACGCTGCATGTCCATGTCACGACTCACAAGTGCTGGTTTTGTTCTGTGTGTGAACGCATGTGAAACGCCAACATAAAGTCACAACAGGGTGAGACTTAGTAGAGGGCTCACAGTCAGGAGTTATGTTACCGCTGTCTGTCGCGGTACTTTTTAATCTCAAGGTACAGAATTCAGTTTGTCCGTCCAGCTCTGAGACTGGTCTCACCAACTGGTCTTATGTTAAGTGACAAAAGAGTTTTATTATTCAAATTATGACTAAAAATATATTTAAGTTAGCAAGCTGAGAAACCCACATGTTCTAACTGTTATTCTATGTTCTCTTCTGTCCATTTCTAAAGAATGATCCTAACAAACACTGACAAAGCAGTTGAGACCAGTCTTAGTAAAAACCAGTCGGTCCAACCGGCAACAAAGAAAAGGTTCCTTAGGGTAGGAGTTGACCAAAGCCAAGTCCAAGCAGCACAACAGGGATTGACTGTTTCCCATAGAGGGCGCTCCTGCTCCTTACTGAAAAGAACATTGTATTACATAGAAAACTGAAATGAGATGGTTTGTGGAGGAGCATTAAAGCTTCCACAGTTTGAAACATCCTCAGAAATCACCTCCTTGTTTAAAGGTTCAGTGTGTAGAATTTAGTGACATCTAGTGGTGAAGTGTCATGTTGCAGCTGAACACCCCTCAACCCCCCCCTCTCCTTCCAAACATGAAAAAGAACCTTTGGCAGCTTCAGTTTTCATAAAAACTCAAAAGGTTTTAGTTTGTCCAGTCTGGACTAATGTAAAAAACATGGTGGCCTCCGTAGAGAGGGTCCCCTCCATGTAAATATAAAGTATTTAAATATAAAGTATTTAAATATGAAGGACCTTTTCTGGGGTAAAGAAAACTACAATAAATATAATTTAGATGAAACACACTAATCCACATCATGAGGATTATTCTACATTAAATTTCTGCCAATAGATCCTTTCACCTGAATCTTACACATCATATAAAGTTTAATACACAGGTTGTCAACTCATCAAACCCACTCACAGTGAGACTTAATGCTGGTGTTGTTTGGTCCTTTTACATGCATGACTTGTCCTGTAGTTGTACACTATTACATACTTTTACACTCAGCTGTGTAGATCACATAGTTACTGCTCAAAAACACTGTTTCTTCAGTATTCATGCTGCAGTATTGTGTCATCGTCATCTCACATCATGGAGAACGTAGAGAGCTGACATTTTATCATATAAAATATGAAAACACTGTGAAAACTGCAGATTTCTCGAGATTTTATTTGGAAAAACAATTAAAATCCTTCATTGCTGCTTCATGAGACTGGACAGGAAACAGTGAACACACCGACCAATGAGCTGCATCACAAACAGATGTTTTTGTCCAATGCTCCCCTGTTAAAAACGTATTAACCACTGTGTTGAGTTGTGTTGTGTCCATCCTGTTTCAAGTGGACTGGAACTGCAAGATTTTGGCCAAATAATTTTGGGTTTAATGTGTCCGATCCGCTCACTGTTGGATGCAATGAAATCTTAATTTAAATTTCAAATTTAAATTTGATATGTTCTGTATATTTTATATGAACCTGAATCATTTTTGTAGATGTGATGATGAAAACCCAAATCTTCCAGTTCTGGGTTCACTTTGTTTATGATGTTAAACATTAGGGATGGGAATTATAAAAGCTGGAATATGAAACGTTGACATGTTTACATGGACACATGATGGTTTGTTCTAAAACATCTGCATGATTTGTGGTCACGCTTTTTATTTTGAAACCCAGATGTGCTCGTCCAGCCCATAGACTGTAAATAAAGATCAACACTGCGTCCCCACTTCCTCCCGCGGCACAAGACGCTGCCATCTTATGATCTTTGAGGCCTAACCCATTGATTATTTGGAGTCTGTGCAGCGAGGTCATGGAGTGGAGCTGTGTCGACGTCCCGTTGATTCACTCACTCGACCAATCGTCCATATTTATTCACAGTCTGTGGTTCAGTCTCTCTTTATTTATCTGGTGTCAACAGCAGCACATTTGATGGAATACGTTTCCACACAAGCCTCCTCGATATATTTAGATTCATTAGGTTTTACAGTTTCCCTTTTTTTTATCCAAACACATCAGTTAAATCATTTGCTGAATAATTCCCATCCCTGCGACCATGTGACTGTTTGTTTGGAGAGTCAGAGAAGCGTCTGCATCGTCCCCCAGCATTTGCAGCATTTTGTTTCCACAGTCAATATTTTATTTTTGTTTGTCTCCTCCCCTGTTTCTGCTACTTTCCTCCTGAATGTTTTTGGCCAATTGTTCCTGTCTGGTTGCACTTTCCTTTCTTTTGCTGCCTCCTCTTTCTCCTGTTCTCACATTTAAACCTTCCTCCTGCCAACTCCCTTCTCCTCTTCCTCACCCTCCTTTATTGTCACTTCTCCCCTTCCTCTCTCTCCACTCTTCCTCCTTCTCCACCTTCTGTCCTTGTCTTTCCCTCCTCCTCCTCATCCTCCTCTACCCCCCCCTGGTGGTTACGGGAACAGCTGGCGCTGCTGCAGTACCGCCTCAGTATGTCCAGCATGCCGTGCCAACCCCACGCCCCACCAGGCTCTGGGACCCTCCACACCTACCAAGTACTTTTACCTTTTCATTCATCCCCGCCCCTCTGGGGCCTCCTGGAGGTAAACCTCAGTCAGTTAAAGTCACAGTCGAGGATACTTCTCTTTTACTGACCATCACTGAGAGACACTGTTCCTCCAGGCACCAGCCTGATGCCCCCAGATGTTACAGCTGATTACTTTGAATTATTTATTTCACTTTTGCACAGAATGAAAAAGGAAATGACAAATTCAAAGGTGAAAGTGTTTGGTAAATTGTGACGTTGACTATATTGTCACCAAAAACTCAAATGATAAGACGACTCAGGCTCTCCACCCCTTCAGGTCAGAGATTTGAATGAGCTTGAGAATGTCAACTGTTCCTATAGAAAAACAAATCTCCCCCACACGTTTAGAAACCACTGATTAGCTTCTGAGCTGCTGGGAACACTTAAACAGAACATATTTCAGCAAACTGTGAATTTGGACAGAGAAGTATCCTTGACAGCAAAAGTAAAACCCGGAATGAAGCTTTTGGTTCTTTGAGCAGAATTGTTTTGGCTCTGGTGTGGTTTTCCTTTGCTGCTTGTGTTTTTAAGGCATGCTTTTTACACTGGTGTGCTTCTGTGGCTCTACATGTTTATGCGGTTGATTGTTTCTTTCTGTTGACTCTTTGTAAAGCAAAGGATACTACTACGTTATAGATATCAATCTTTTAGTTTACAGGCCAGTCAGACATCATTTTATCATCAAGTAATTCTTTTTTTTTTGTTCCTCTAAATTTATGTACAAAGAACTTGACAGAGTTAATGTTTGTATTTATCCAGGATAAGAAACATTGCAGCAGTTTGACAAAGTAGCTTTGCTATGAGCAGGTTATCGAGCGTTGAGGTCCCACTGTTTATTTTCGAACAAACCCCAATTTCAAAGTTAATAATTAAACAAGCTGTATATTCACATTATTTATCACTATAGTATTAATTTTCAAAGTCTTGTGAACTGAGCAAAACTGTAATTCTTGGGCTTAACTCTGAGGACATATTATGGTCTTTACTCTGCGGAGGCTACATCCACGCTAATTTGTTTTCACATTATCTCCGTCCACTCAAGCCTTTTAGGTGTGTATTACAAATGACCCCTGTCCATTCCATCACATGACCTGTCAAGCACCCTTGTCATGTGATGTAAACAGGAAGTAGATTGTCCGCTCAGAAGTTGGTTGCTTAGTTACAGAAATTCAGCGAACGATGAACAGTGATGGTGAAAAGTCAGAGCAGGGATTTTTATTCATGGAGCGACGACGAGATGAAACTGTTACTGACAGGAAGTGCTGGTGACGCATTGTGTTCACTGCTGGTAGTCATGTGACTGATGAGAACATTTCTGTTTCCGTCCAGACTACAACCCCAGATTTTCAAACTTTAAATCTCTGGAGTAGTGTGGGCGGTGCAGTTTAAACAATGATGAGTTTTAAAACTGAAATGTAGTAGTGTGGATGTAGCCGGAGACAAGTGTCATGACCAAGTAGTCCTGTGTGCGAAAGGTGAGACTTAAAATGCTGACATGAAACAAACAGATCAGTTAAATATTTGATCTTATCATTGAAGTCCGTCAGTGTGGGACCCCTGCGCTCTGTCACAGAATGAACTTGCTCGAGCCTCTGATGATTGTTTGGCTGCTTCTGGACCGGGACGCGTTATGTCGCTGCTTTTGACTGCGGGAGCTGCAACAATGTGTGTGTGAGCGGAGCTCTTTGCTGACTGGTTGTCTTTTCAGGAGCCCTTCACCCCGACAGAGGAGCACGTGCTGGTAGTGCGTCTCCTGGTGAAACATCTGCACGCCTTCTCCAACAGCCTGAAGCCCGAGCAGCTGTCGTCTTCGCCCTCGGTCCACTCGCACACTCACACCAGCCCGCTGGAGGAGTTCAAGAGGTCCGCCTCTTCACACGGTCCTCATACATGCTTCTGTTCGCATGTTGAACTACAATGTCACTCACTACAGCTCTTACGTCCACCAAGTAAATTCAATCAAACTGCACCACATCACACACACACTCGTTAATAACATTACTCTACATGTCCATAAATTATTATTATCTCACAATGTAAAAGAAAGTTAGGAATGTGCAGAGTCTGTGCCAAAATTGATTTGGTTATTCTTTGGTCTGTGTCCATCCTTCCACCTTACTTGATGGAAATCCATTTTGTAGTTTTTTCACAGTTTTCCCACAGAGCAGAGGTAACAAGTTAATAATCTTTGAACGACTCATTGAAATGAGTCAGAAGAACATCCGTTTGTTTCTGTGGAAACCCCCTCGCTGACCACATTATGTTTCCTGTCCCTCTCTCCTGCAGAGTAGTGGTGCAGCGTTTTGTTCAACAGAAACTCTACCTGTTTCTTCAGCACTGCTTCGGTCACTGGCCTCTGGACGCCTCTTTCAGAGCGGTATGTTTCTGGTGTTTTTATATCGTAATACTTTTGAATTCTGATATTTTCATTTAGAGTCCAGACCTCTTGAACCACCACCCTCTCCTCCGCCTTGTTTTACACATGTAGAATTCAGAGTTTAAATTTCGAACTGATCATCCCTGTGTTCAGGTGCTGGAGACGTGGTTGAGCTACATTCAGCCGTGGAGATACACCGGGGAGAAGATCAACCCTCAGCCAGACCAAAACAGAACAGTCCCTGACAAATGGTGACTCTGATGGTTTTTGATTTTTTTCGTTCTTACTTGAGCGATGACGTTGTTCTGACTGTTCAGCTCTGCTGTGTTTCAGGGAGTCGTTTGCTCAGGAGAACCTGCTCATGTACACAAAGCTCTTCCAGGTTTTTTTGAACAGAACCGTGAGGACGGATCTGGTCAACGCCAAAAACGCGCTGATGGTTTTCAGGGTCGCCAAAGTCTTCGCTCAGCCAAACCTTGCAGAGATGATCCAGAAAGGTCAGGACGTTTCTACAACACGTCGGTTTTTCAGCTTCTCTGCATCTCTTTCTGCTTTAAATGGAAAAACTTGAAATTAAAACATCTGGTTCAGAGTCAGAACACGTTGATGAGCTCTGACGGTTAAACCATAAACTTCTTCTGTTCTTGTTTATTTTGTAAATTATAATGTTAAATGTTCATCCCAGAAAATACTGATATGTTTGTGAAAGACTCGTCTGCTGAGCTTTTTTCAGCCAAATGATAAATCGTCCAAATATATTTTATAACCGAAAATACATATTTACATGGAATTTCAGGAAACTGGTAAAACACCCCCCAAAAAAAGTTCAAGTGAAAATGATCAACTGGGGAAGTTTCATGATGAAAAGATTTAGATTAGTTTAAATCTTTAACCTCTCGTCTTCAGGGATTGTCGGTGTAAACAATTCTCCAGTTGCAGACCCACTCAACTCCACTGATTTAGCATTAATACAAGTTCAAACTGATATCTGGGATATAAAATGAGATCTTTTTAAAACTAACCCAGGCGTCTGTCTCCAGGTGAGCAGCTGTTTCTGGAGCCCGAGCATGTCCTCCATCACCGTCAGCCCCGCGGCTACCTGACGCCGAGCCAGGGCGGCAGCTACCTGTCGTCACGGCAAAAGGTGGTGACGGACATGGTGTTCAGGGTGAAGAGCCACGTCTATTCCTTGGAAGGTCAGGACTGTCAGTACAAGCAGATGTTCGGCACCGAGCTCAGAGGAGCGGTAAGTTGTCCTTGTTTCACCTGCGTGTCGGGGGTTTTATTTTAGATTTAAACTACATGTTACAACCCAGAGAGTTCAAGTAGTTTGACTCAGTGTGAGGTCAACACTCGACATCTCAATTCAGTGTCCATTACACAGGTCATGAAGTTGATCCAGATGATTGCACAAGCCAGACAGACGGCCAAGAGGATATCAGACCACTCCAACGAGGCGGCGGCCAGTTCCTCCTTCCTGTCCTGGTTTGGTTTGAGCTCCTCCGATCACAACAACACGTTCTCTGGAGCCGAGTCAGAGGAGAGCGGCGAGTGTCTGAAAAAGACCCACGAGTTCCTGGACAGAGCTCTGGAGAACCTGTGTCTGATCTTCAAGGTCAGATTTTCCTCTTTTCTTCACGCACGATGAACATTTTGTTTCCGATTACTCACTGATAAATAAACTGTCTTTGTTTTGTAGCTGAACCAGGGGCAGCTGACTCAGCTCATTTCAAACCTTAGTTCTTCTCAGGATGACGGCAACTGCAAGCAGCTGCCAGACTGCATCCAGGGAGAGAACGGACTCATCCTCACTGACCTGGGTCGGAGGCAGGTCAGTGCTTCAAACTACCGTCCCTGAGGAGAGTGGATGAGATCTGTCTGAAACCCTGACTCTGTGTGCATGTGCGTGGGTTGTTTTTGCAGATCATAAATGGACTGCGCAGGTTCGACCTTCAGTACCAAGGCGACCCGGAGCTGCAGCCCATCAGGAGCTATGAGAGCGCCCTGCTGGTCAGGCTGTTCTACAGGATCTCCTCTCTGCTCAATGAGAGGGTCAGTACTTCCAGCAACTTCTGTCACCACAGCTGCTTCTGTCTGAAAACAGTTTGTTTGAAGGTGTTCTCCTCTCCCGCTGTCTTCCCGCAGTTCGGAGGACACATGAGTGCGCTCTGCTCACGGCCGGACTTCCTGGGTCGCCTTGGTTGTCACTACCTGACGGATCCTGATTCTGCCAGGAAGCCAAACCAGAGCCCGGTGTCTGTGCGGACGCTGGAGAGGAACCGGCCGCCGAGGCTGAGCCTGCGCCCCCTGGCCAGCTACAGGACGATTCTGCTGCTGTTGCTCCTCTACGTGTTTGGAGCGCTCCTGTCATTCGGCCCCGTGTCCAGCACGCTCATCATCCTTGCGGGGGGCTTCCTGTACGGACTGTTCATGACGTTGTTTGGAGACAAACTGAAAACGCACTAACTGAGACCAGGAGTTTCTGCACATCTGAAGAAAAAACACACTTGACAATTTTCGATCAACGCCACCTTGTAATGGTGAGAGCAAAAAAATGTGTGAGAGCTAATGAACCAAGTGTTGACTGGTCCTGTTTGTGCATCATCGATTAATCAGCCTGTTGATTCAGAAAACCTTTTACACTTTCCTAAAGTCTTCAAAGTATTTTCTTCTGTCCCAACATCAGTTTTCAAACGTAGACTGTAATTAAAGATGGACGACACATCTCCACTTCCTCCCACTCTCCACAAATGAAGCCAAATATTTCTGATACGAGCGCAGACATCTTGTTTTGAAGACCCCCCCCCCCCCCCCCCTCCAATAAACACACTCGGTAAATCACCAGTCGGTAAATCACCAGTCTCAGCTGTCAATCGTGACGTCTCTGCCCGGTTTTACATCATCAAAGTCATGTCGTCCATCTTGATTCACTGTCTGCGGTTGAAACCCAAAATATTCACTTTGCTTACGTTCTTAAGCCGAACCCTTTAAAGTAAAAAAGAAATGAAGCAAGGTTTTACTTTTGAGAATTTTGAACAAAAGAAGTATTTTTCTATTAATAGAAAATAAATGGTCAGTTTTCAGTTCAGATGATAATAAAGGTTGTTTTTGTCACAGATGTCGATGTTAGTGAGGAATTAGTCTGTTAAATAACAGTCGATCATTTCACATGTGTTCATTTTCAAAACATCTTTAGGATGTGTAGGAATTCCTGTTGCAACGAATGGTAACCTTTTTATTTGAGCTTTTCCCCATTTTTAAAAAGTGCTTCATGTATAAAGAGAAAACTTTGTACATGAACACAGTGTCACCTCCCTGGTTTATGTTTTATTTACAGATTGACTTGACGTACTTTTACACTAGACAGTTTTTCTCGGTGAAAGCAAAAATACTTTTTGTCCAAAAGGCTGAATAAACTTTTTGCACTAGTTTCCAGTTTTGTTGTGTCACTCATTTCATAACAGGATGTTCCCAACTTTTAATCTCAACTAGTGAAGAGAAACATTTAAAGATCTGTAATTATTGCAGAAGCTTTGTGCCTCATGTCCAGTTTGAAATGTAAAACACGTGCATCATCACTTTCATTATGTGCTATAGGTCCAATATTTCTTCCTTTATTATTATGCACAGTATTAAACTAGCATGTGCACTATAACATTAATGATCTTGTGCAATATAGTTCTCAGTCAAGCTGTTAATTTATTTCTTTATATTTTTGTAACTTATTTCACCATATATATTATTTTCAGGCACGGGTCCTCTCTTAGCCCTCGTTATACTTGACATTTCTTTACTTGTTTACTTCTGAAGGTTTACGGATACAAATGAAACAGTCAAATCAATTCAGATCCAGAGAGCTCCTGATCCCGAGGAGGACGATTCATTTGCAGCTTCCGATCACACAAACATCCGATATGATACGTGTCAACAAACAGGTCGGTGTCGGACATGAAGACAAAGAATAAGGAGGTAAAGTATAAAGCGATAAAAATGAGATGGTGAATAGACGTTTGTTACATGCGTCATCGTGTAAAAAGGAATGAAAGATTGAAATAATCGCTGATAATATTCTTTTTCTTACTTTTCACCTGATTCTCTCAGAGGGACCATGAGTCTCTTTGCTTGACTCCAATGATCTCGAAGTCAAAAGAAGACGACCTTCGATAAACGAACGATAAAAGTTAATTCTCTTCGAGTCGTTACGAAACTCCTGACGTCTACGTGACATCATCTGGCCTCTGGGAATCTTTCGTAAAGAGCTTCGTTATCGCAACCTCCTCCACCATCAACGTGACCCTGTGCTGCCCTCTAGTGGATATTTTCCAGATGTACATGAAAGTACAGTACGTGTCAGTGACGGAAAAAGTCTCAATTATATTGTGCGTAAAGTTAGTCAGCACATGTGGCTGCAGGGGGCGCTGTTGCTCGGTAAAGGTTACGTAATGTCCTGACCCTCTATGTAAAGTGCCTTGAGATAATGATTTGGCGCTACACAAATAAAGTTGAATTGAATTAATGCCGCTTTAGGTATTTTTAACTTCACGTTTATTGTCGTACAATGAAAGTGTTTGTTTGCCTTCCACCATGAATAATGTGTTTATTTAAGAGTTCAAACTGTAGAAGAGTAAAACTATAAAAATCAATATGTACAATAGAACTTCAGCAAACATTAAAATATGAGTTTGAAACTGATTCACTCTCAAACTTCAACTTGTTCATGAAAACACTGAACTTCCTTAACTTAACTCAACCCACACTACAAGTCCCACGATGCACCTCGCCGCCTGTCGTCATCCAACGTCGACGGACTCGGTGACGCAACGTGCTGTCGCCGGGAGAAGTTTGAAAACAGACGCAAAAACTTTTCTTTTCCGTTAACGGTCAGTGTCGTTCCGGTTGTTTCCGGAGGAACCGAGCCGAGTGTGTCCGGAGGCCGAGCAGGGTCGAGGGGAGTCCGGTCAGAGGACGTCACGGTTCAGGTGAGGGAGACGAGCCGTTAGCTGGACCCGTCTCGCGGTGACATGAGGCGGGCTGTCAACACGCTGCTGTCCCCTTCCTCCGGTTCTCTGTCCCCCGGGGACTCCAGCGGCTCTCAGCCGGGACACCGAGCCGAGGCAGCGGCCACAGAGGCGGCGGGAGTCCGAGGAGAAAAAACACGAGGAGTTAGCTAATGTTTGCTAAGTGTTAGCTTCAACACACACACACACAGGAACACACAGGAACACACACACACACAGGAATGAATACACACACACACAGAAACACACTCACACACAAGAACACACACGCACACAGGAATGAATACACACACACACACACTCACAGGAACACACACACTCAAACACACACTCACACACACACGCACACAGGAATGATTACACACACACTCACACACACACACACACACACTCAAACACACACTCACACACACACTCACACACACACACACACACACTCAAACACACATTCAAACACACATTCACACACACATTCACACACACCGACTCATTGTGTGTGTGTGTGTGAGTGAGTGTGTTTCTGTGTGTGTGTGTGTGTGTGTGTGTGTGTGTGTGTGTGAAGAGATAACTCTCCTGAACTGAAACTTGTGTGAAATACTTCGTCCATGGACAAAAGTTTTCTAGCTGTAGAAAAGTTGTATCTTACTTCTGAAGTGTAGTCTAGCAGTTGTCGTACTATGTGACACATTCATTAATAACTTCCTGTCTCTCCTCTGTGTTACAGGCGGAAATGTCTTCCCCACAAGAAGAACCACCGTCTGCCGCGTCGGCCATTCTGTCGTCCGCCTTGTCCTCCGCCGTGTCGGCCGCCATGGCCGTGGCTATGGCCGTGGAAGCTAAGGCGGAACTTTCCAAGCTGCTGGAGGAGTGGGAGGAGGCGCAGCGAGGCAGCGCGGAGCAGCTGGTGTCCAGCCTCACGAAGTCAGCGCCGACTTGTTGATATGATAAAATAGATAAGATATGAACGTCAGAGCCTCTGCTCGTCTGTTTCTGGAGGACTTTCGTGACTCTGTCTCATCTGTGTTTTTTCTGCAGAATCTCTGAGCTGATTGAACGAGAGACTTCGGAGTATCACAAAGCAGATCCAGATCCGTTTGATGACCGACATCCAGGTTTTCAAAACCGTTTTGTTCTTTGTCCAAAAAGTTTAAAAACACCATACTCGTGAACACAATCACAAAAAACTGTTTCCTCAACTGAAGCTTCTGTCCATGTTTGTGATTGGTCGTTGATTTTCTCTCTCCCTTGTAACTGCAGGTCGGGCGAACCCAGACGGCATGCTGGGACAGCTCCTGAAGATGCTCTTCACGAACAATAACTTCACGAACGCTGTGAGGACTGATTTATTTATTCTGCTGAATCGTGTCGCGGGGTCTGTGTGTGTTCATCCACACGAGACGGAGGAGTTTCATCTCAATCTGCCGGAGAGAGACGAGATTATTTTTCTCAGTTGATCAGTTATCTACGGAATAATTCATCGATAAGTGAAACAATGCAGATTCAAAAACTTTCCACAGCTCAGATTTTTCTGTTCTTCAGTCTAAAACAGTTTGAGATCAAAACTCTCACATGTGACAAATCAAGCAGCAAATTTACAAACGTGAGAAGCTGCAATGTTTTTTTGCTTGAAAAAGATTAAGTGTCAAAATAGCAGCCAAGAAACCAACAGATAACTGATTTTGAACTTTATCAGTGAACCTTGAAACAATAGAAGAAATGAAATCACCTGTTTCACTTTATTTAGAAATACGCACAGATTTCAAATTCACGTACAGAATCTGAATTTAACAAACTTATTTGATTGTTTTTTTTATGCCCGTTAATAAAGAAAGTTTGAATTTCACTGCAGAAGTGGAGCTTTTCATTTCATATTGTGTGTCTCTTCAAGTTGTTGGACACGTACATCATGACGAGCAGAGAACTGAGCCTCAGAACAGCCGCCTGTCGTCTGCTGCTGGACATCATGCCGGGCCTCGAGACCTCCGTCGTTTTCCAAGAGAAGGTAAAATGATAGTTTCATTTCAAAGATGAGCGCACAACAGAGGGGAAGAAAAAATATATAATATAAGATTAGCAACCTACCACTTTGTCTTTTGTTGCAGCCTCGTGTCTCCACTCAGGAGGACGGACATTTGACAAATATATTATTGTCTCCACTTACAGCAGCATCATAGTTAATGTTCATTTTAAATTGGCGTTAATGTCAATTGTTGCAGATGTCACTTATTGTGCATCAGATTCGCTGTGACTGAGTCAGTGTGTGTGTGTCTGTGTGTGACAGGAGGGGCTGGTGGAGACGTTGTTTGGCTTCGCCCGTGAGGCCGAGCGGCCGCTGTGCGTCTACGCCACAGGGCTGCTGGCCCGAGCCATGAGCAACCAGGAGGTGGCAGCCGGATACAGACCCTCGAACTTGCAGCTGGTGAGTTTCACACGAGAGAAAACGTCCTGTTGTTCACTCTGCTGTAAAATCTGTACAATACATATATATATTTATATATATATATATATACATAGAAATCCTCAGGAACTCTTCATCGATCTAATAACGTCTCTTGTTTCCTCCGAACATCCAGGTACCGATGATGATTGGGCGTCTGCACGAGCTGCAAACTGAAGAGGCCGAGAATCACGTCAGTCCAAACAAGACCCTCCAGCATCTTCCTCAGGTCGAAGCCACACAAACCTCAAACATCTCCGCAGAGCAGCGAGACAAGACAGAGGACGAAGACGAGGACAAAGACAGAAAAGACGCAGAAAGCAGCAGGCCGCTGTCGAAGGCCGGTTCCAAACCTTTGCTCCAGAAAAATGGTGGAAGCGGAAGCAGCGGCGGTGGAGGATCCAGCTCCTCACGGCTGCTTCCACACTTTGACCAAGCGAGCAATGACCCCGCCTCCAAGGAGACGCAGGACAGCCTGGGAGGAGTCAAAAGACCAGTGGTGAAGGAGAACGGGAGGAGCGCGAAACAGAAGCTGAACTTGGAGAGGACCAACGCCAGTAACCAGCCAATCAGCAGCAGCTCCTGGTCTGAGATGAGCTCCATGGTGATTGGATCTGAATACTGCCTTTCACCGCTGAGCCCGGCCATGGAGCAGAGGCTCATCCTGCAGTATCTGCAGCCGCTCGGAGAATATCAGGAGGTGAGAAGATCCCAACTGATCAACCAGCCGCTAACCAGGCTCCATCCACACTGCTAGGATGAAAACTCTTATAACCTTTCTTTTCTTTTCCAGTTGCTTGCCATCTTCATGCAGCAGGACACTCGCTTGTTGCTGATGAACTACATCGACCTCAGACAGACCAAGAATGTGCAGCTCACCTACGACGCTCTGCTGGTACAACTGTGGCCCTCACAGATCATGAGGAACATGAGGGACATACAGATCATGAGGAACTTTAGAAACATGAGGAACATACAGATCATGAGGAACATGAGGAACATACAGATCATGAGGAACATTAGGAACATACAGGGCATGAGGAACATTAGGAACATACAGATCATGAGGAACATTAGAAACATGAGGAACATACAGATCATGAGGAACATTAGAAACATGAGGAACATACAGATCATGAGGAACATTAGAAACATACAGATCATGAGGAACATTAGAAACATACAGATCATGAGGAACTTTAGAAACATGAGGAACATACAGATCATGAGGAACATTAGGAACATACAGATCATGAGGAACATTAGAAACATGAGGAACATACAGATCATGAGGAACATTAGAAACATACAGATCATGAGGAACATACAGATCATGAGGAACATTAGAAACATACAGATCATGAGGAACATTAGAAACATACAGATCATGAGGAACATTAGAAACATACAGATCATGAGGAACATTAGAAACATACAGATCATGAGGAACATACAGATCATGAGGAACATTAGAAACATGAGGAACATACAGATCATGAGGAACATTAGAAACATGAGGAACATTAGGAACATACAGATCATGAGGAACATTAGAAACATACAGATCATTAGGAACATACAGATCATGAGATTAATAATAAATCTTTAGTCCGTAAGATTCTCATACTTTATTCTTCACTTCATTCAGATATAGATGAAAATATTTCAAACAGCTGAACTTCCGTCTTCTTACTTTATTATTTGTCACAAATAATCAACTGATCTTTTGTTTTTTTCTTATTTGAAAATTCTTTCAGGATTAAAAACACTGACTTTACGTCTCTTCCTTCTCTCGTCAGTACCTCGCCTCGTTGCTCCTCCATAAAAAGTTCGTAGCGGAGTTCATTGCTCACGGAGGAGTCCAGAAACTTCTGCAGATCCCGAGGCCCTCGATGGCAGCAACCGGAGTTTCACTCTGCTTGTACTATCTGGCCTACAACCAAGACGCCATGGAGAGGGTATGAACACACACACACACACTCTCTCAGATTGTCTATGATTCTAATGGTTCCGATCATTGTAAACATTTTCATCCTGACACAATGTGACTCTGAACTGAAAACTCGATTTAGAGTCAAGGAACCGACTGAGCCTCACTCCCCTGCTCTCTATCTCTACTGTGTGTGTGTGTGTGTGTGTGTGTGTGTGTGTAGGTGTGTATGCTCCCAGACGGCGTTCTTTCCGACATGGTGTCTTACGCAGTGTGGCTGCTGGAGTCGTCCCACGCTTCAGGCGTGTGCCACGCCACCATGTTTTTCTCCATTTCCTTCTCGTTCAGAGCCATGCTGCAGCTCTTCGACCAGCAGGACGGGCTGCGCAGGCTCGTCAACCTGGTCAGTGCTGAATCTCCTGAGCGTGTCATCACAGTTCTCTTTTATTTAACAACTAAATATTTAGGGGAGCCTCGTTGTGTCTCTGCAGGTTAGTACTCTGGAGATTCTCAACAGAGAGAGTGAAGTGTCCATAATGAGCGATGACCAGGTTTTCTCCAGCCGACAGACGGCCAAACATACCTGCATGGCCATCCGCAGGTACAGCCACATGTTGTTATTATTTTATTTCCTTCGTGTTGGTGCTGTAAAAGTTTTTATGCTAAGCTCTGACTCGTACAAACTTTGTACCTGTTCTTTGTCCCTGCAGCTGTTTAGCACAGTTCTATTAAAATAGATAATTGATGACTTCTTTGACTTTATCCAGGTATTTTGAGGCTCACCTGGCAGTGAAGGCCGAGCAGGTGAAGCAGGCCCTGCACACGTCAGACAAAGGCACCATCGTTCCCCAGCAGCAGTTTTACAAGGTACGACATGAGTTCATAATCATCCTGTTTGTAGAGGAACCGATCAAATGTTACATTTCACCGTTTTAACAAAACAAATCTCTTAAATAGACTTTTTTCCAGCATGACACAAACAGTCGACCGTGATTTAATCCAGAAAGAAACATTATTGTGAAGAGAACATCAATGAACCCTTTTCAGACACAGTCTCACGTCCGTCACACGTTAGAAACCTCATCAATACGCCCACGCGCTCACTCTGATATTTTTGCTTTGCAGCTACACAAAGTAGGAAGTGAAGAAGTTCAGAGTAAAAACTAATTTAACTTAGAATTATCCAGTTTAATCAGCCACTGCTGCTTCTAGTACGTTTGTCTTTTTGAAGAAATTCAGAAAGGAATAAAAACACAGTTTGTATCTGCCTCCATAAAAAACCTTACATTTACATTCCACTGTGTGTCTCCAGGCTTACACGTACACCAGAGAACAGGTTATTGAGATGATGGAGTTTCTCATCGAGTGCGGACCTCCGCAGCTCCACTGGGAACCGGTGGAGGTTTTCTACAAGTTGTCCTGTGTCCCTTTAATGCTGCAGCTGATCTCTGCGGCCTGTGACTGGAGGACTTACTATGGAAGGTAAAACGATTTTCAGCCCGATCATTCCTTTTAAATTGATATATATCTCGAGAACATTTTGAGGTTTTCTGTAAATTAAAGTTCTTAGAAGCAAAATCGGAATCCGCAGGTCAGACCTGAAAAAAGAAATCCAAGAAAATTGCAATCGTTGCATCTCTACTTTTTGAAATAAACATTTACGACTTTGATGAGGAACTTGATCCATTTGTCTCTGTCCAGGAGTGACACTGTGCGTTATGCGCTGGACATCCTGGCCATCCTCACTGTGGTTCCTAAAGTCCAGCTGGTGCTGGCAGACACTGTCGATGTTCTGGATGAAACCAGGTCGCTGGTCTCCACTGTGGGTCGGTGAAACTCTTTGGTTTTCTCTGTCAGTGTCTCGTCTGGCGCTGATTCATTGTTGTGCTCTTTCGTCCTGGTTGTGTCTCTGCTGCAGGCATGAGCATCATCCTGGGCGTGGCTGAGGGCGAGGTGTTCGTCAACGATGCTGAGATCCAAAAGTCTGCACTACAGGTAAGAGAATGATGCTAAAGGAGAAGTTCCCGCTCAGATATTTACCTCAGGTCTGTCAGCAGGATTACTCAGAAACTACTCAAATGATGTCTAAGACATTTTGTGGATGGGTGGGACATGAACCAGAGAAGAACTCTTGTTTCTTCACGTAGTGTGATCGCATGTTTTCATTGATTTCATTCAGAGGACACATAATAATGAGTGAGCAATGTTTAGACACATTCAGTGTCGAGGACTTTAGCGAGTAAAGAAAGTAACCGAACACTGTGACGCTGTGGTCCAGGTTGTTTCAGAGTCGGCTGATCCACGTTTAGATTTCTTACCTGCTTTAACAAGCTTCGACAGCATCACGTTCACAAATAAACCCTGGCGACCTGAACTCCACCCTAACACACAGTTTCTGACCTCCCAGGTCATAACAAACTGTGTGTGCGCTCCGGACCAGAGCCTGAACACTGTGGGGGCCTTCGCTGTCACCCCCCTCAGGCCGTCCCTCCACCCCCAGCAGCCCCCCGCCCCCCACAACAAGGTGCTGGCCCACATGTGGCAGGTAGTGCAGAACAACAACGGGATAAAGGTAAGAGTTAAGTGCCGATCAACAGCGCCCCCTGCAGTCACATGTGCTGATTCATTCCGTTGGGCCCTGTGTCCGAGTGATGACGAGGTTTTCATGTGAAGAAAAAACAAAGTCTGTCAGTGCGTTGAGCTCCGAGACTCACTTTAATCAAGCTGCTGCTTCAAGGTAGAAAAGTTCAAATGTGTTGATTGAAACCTTTTTGAACAAAGGTTGCTCGGGATTTTTCAGGAAATGTCAGGTGCACCGAGCAGCAGTGGAATAAAGACGAGTAGACGTGTATTTACTTGTTTGATTCTTGTGGACTCTTAACTGAACGTTATGAACCGTAACGCCACTTCCTGAATCACGGACCATCCCATAACTCCGACCCTCTCGTGTTTCCCAGGTTCTTCTGTCTCTGCTGTCGGTGAAGATGCCGATCACAGACGCAGACCTGATCCGCTCTCTGGCCTGCAAGGCTCTGGTCGGACTCTCTCGCTGCTCAGCGATCAGACAAATCATCAGCAAACTGCCGCTGTTCACCAGCGGACACATTCAACAGGCAAGATTTGTTTATGAGAACCCTCAATGTGAATAAAAAATGAATCTTCTACGCGGGCGTCGTTATGTGATTTGACATAAAACATAAAAATGTTGAACATTTTATATTTTTTCACTGTAAATTCTGATTCACAAGAAATATTCATCGCAC
Source organism: Paralichthys olivaceus (assembly GCF_024713975.1). Taxonomy (NCBI): domain Eukaryota; kingdom Metazoa; phylum Chordata; class Actinopteri; order Pleuronectiformes; family Paralichthyidae; genus Paralichthys; species Paralichthys olivaceus. The sequence goes on from NC_091094.1 coordinate 1,527,941, forward strand.
AGGTTTGTGTTTTAGTTTGTTCACTCACAACCTCACGTGTCCTTCTGACCTTCTGACCCCTGCAGCTGATGAAGGAGCCGGTGCTGCAGGACAAACGCAGCGAACACGTCCGGTTCTGCCGCTTCGCTGCCGAGATGACGGAGCGAGTGTCTGGGAAGCCTTTGCTCATGGGCACCGACGTGTCGCTGGCTCGTCTGCAGAGGGCCAACGTGGTCGCACAGTCACGGATCACCTTCCCTGAGAAGGAACTCCTCGTGCTGGTCAGGAACCACCTTGTGGCCAAAGGGCTCCATGACACGGCCAGCCTGCTCGTTAAGGAAGCTAATTTAGGATCCTTGTGTCCGAACGCCTCATCCTGCATCACCCCTCCCCCCTCCTCACTGATCCCCAGGACTTGCCGGCTGGTTGGTGGGATCGCGGCCCGCGCTGCCAGCCACGTCGGATACTCTCCCGTCTCCTCCACCTCTCCTCCTCCCTCCCGCACCCCGGTCACGCCTCACCCCTCATGCTCCTCTTCCTCGTCTACCTCCGCCCTCCCTACTCCGCCGCCTCCTCATTCCCACGGACAGGCTTCACATCCAGTTGGACGGATTTTGTTCACACGTGAACGCCCTGCGGCCAATTGCAACTCAGGGAAAAAACTTCGTGCGCTGAAGCAGAAGTCTGACCACGGTGCTTTCATACAGGTCAGTGACGGGTTCGGTTTCTGTAAAGATATTAACATTCTGGCGATCAGTCCGTCTGTAATTATTTAGTCTCGGAACATGAAAACCTTTTTGTCCTGAAACTATCATGTTAATCAGGAAGTGACGGTTTAATATTTTGGGTTTCGTGATGTTTTTATTCTGTTTGTTTGGTTTTCAGCAGCTTTATACAAAAAATACTGAACAGATTTCCATGAAACTTGGTAGAAGGATGAGACATAGTCCAGCAAGGACGGAGCGGTTTCATTTGTCCTCACTGGACATTATATATTCTTGTGGTTTGGGGACTTGTTGGACAAAGAAACTCACAGAGCAAGATTCATGAATAAAGATATATTCCGGGATCTGTCCCCATCAATATCTCTGTATCCTGGTATTTATCTATGTTGAGATTAGGACTGTTGGAGACAAAGGCTGCGTAAAGTAACTGTTAACAACAACATGTATTTACTGTGAAGAGTTTCCCAGTCGGAGTGATGATGAGTGGATCTGTTGTAGGAGGAAGGTCACAGGTTCAAATCCCAGCAGCACATTAGAGTTTTTGGGAGAGAGAGAGGTTTTCAGAACAGTTCTCTCATGGTGGAAAATACTCATCCGTTGACTCAGGTTCAATTTGAATCATATGTTTTTATTTCTCTTGCTCAGACTCCGGCCATGAAGAAGCAGCCGGAGCGCCACCTCCCTTCCCCCCCGACCCTTGACAGCATCATCACAGAATACCTGAGGGAACAACACGCCCGCTGCCCCAATCCCGTCACCACCTGTCCGCCCTTTTCCCTGTTCACCCCGCACAGATGCCCCGAGCCCAAGCAGAGGAGACAGGCTCCGCCCAACTTCACTGTCCGCCTGGGCAGCAGGGTTCTGTACCCCAAGTATGGAGGTGTGGACAGAGGGTGTCTGGACCGACATCTGATATTTAGCAGGTAACGAACTGACGCTCGCCTCTTTAGTAAAAACACTTCAGCACCGTGTGTTTCTGTAACATTTAATTTTTTGTGCATCCTCCCTGTGGCCTTTTCTTTCTCCCCTATTCAGGTTTCGCCCAATGTCGGTCTTCCACGAGGGCGACGGAGACGAGAGCGGTTTCACCTGTTGTGCCTTCTCAGCCCGCGAGCGTTTCCTGATGCTCGGGACCTGCTCCGGTCGACTCAAATTCTACAACGTCTTCTCCGGAGAGGAGGAGGCGAACTACACCTGCCACACGTCGGCCATCACACACCTCGAACCCTCCAGGGTACGTTCACACCACATTTCATGGATCAGTGGCTCCCTCCTGAGGGGTCGCACCACACCGAGAGGGAAGTCGCGAGATGGGTTCCAGAATTTAAAAACTATTATAACAGTTTCATTTTATTTTATTTACAAATGATGAAACAAAAGTGGTAAAATAATTTGTTTGAAATGTTGTTTGAATTTCTCTGCATCAGTTGCAGTAGGTGGATTTACAGCAATGATCCTCTTCAAGTTAAATGAGTCGAATAAAATAAAAATAAAAGTATGGTTTCTGTTTGTCAGGATGGAAAACTGCTGCTCACCTCTGCCTCTTGGAGCGTCCCCTTGTCTGCTCTCTGGAGTGTGGATGGTGTCTTTAGCATGAAGTAAGAGACACACACACACACACACTCTTTCTCTTTATGAACTGTGATGCTTTGACGTTAATGAAATGTTTCCTCTCTATTCTCAGGAACTCTTTTGTAGACGATCACTACGTTGAGTTCAGTAAACTCTCTCAGGACAGAGTCATCGGCACCAAAGACCAGGTCGCACACGTAGGTCACCAGAAACGTTCCTGACGTGAATCAGAGCAACTGAACGTCCCTTTCGTTATAATGCTGTAAATCATTAACAAGACTTACTTTTATATTTCTGTTGTTCCGAACGGTTTTTATTTCTGCAGATCTACGACATCCAGACGGGGCAGAAGACGCTGACCCTGAACGACCCCGGCCTGGCCAATAACTACAAGAGGAACTGCGCCACCTTCAACCCGACGGATGACCTGGTGCTGAACGACGGCGTGCTGTGGGACGTTCGAGCGTCACGGGCCGTCCATAAGTTCGACAAGTTCAACATGAACATCAGCGGCGTGTTCCATCCCAACAGCCTGGAGGTCATCATCAACACTGAGATTGTATCCTGCTGGTTTTTTTACACAATCTGAATATGAATGATTCTATATGAATAAACCACCAGCGCTCTGCCTCAGCTGGAGTGTCTCACGGTGTCGTGCAGTTCTCAGCCTTGACAGCAGGTGTCAGTGGGACCTGAAGACCTTCCACCTCCTGCACACAGTCCCCGCCCTCGACCAGTGCAGACTCGTCTTCAACAGCAACGCCACCATCATGTACGGAGGTAAAGAAAAAACGCACCTGTGAAGACGGGGAACGTGTTTTTATGCCTCTGCACCATCGAGGTCACGGTGGCTTCAGAGGAACATGGTCTTGGCCTCTTGAATGTGACTCGAGACGTCTTGAGGGAATTTCTTCCACTTTTGATCAGTTGCCACTTGGAGTCGAAGAGGAAGTGATTAAGTTTCAGTCGCAGCAGCAGTGCGGCCACTCCAGTCATTTACTCAAAACTGATTAAGTTTGTGTCAGTTTCTCTGTGATCGTCTTCAACATCACGCTGCGTCGTCGGGTTTATTACGTGTGTAACTACCAGTTGTGTTCTTCTTCCTTTCCACACACACACACACACACACGTGCAGCAATGCTACAAGCCGATGATGAGGATGATGTGATGGATCAGCAGATGAAGAGTCCCTTCGGTTCGTCCTTCAGAACCTTTGACGCCACAGACTACAAACCCATTGGTAGGCTGCTCGTCTTCACATCCACCAGATCTTTTTTTAATTTACACTCTGCCTTCAATTTATAACTGACATCTGTTTTTTGTTTTTCCTCCTTTCAGCCACAGTGGACGTGAAGAGGAACATCTTTGACCTGTGCACTGACAACAAGGACTGTTACCTGGCCGTGATCGAGGTAAGTTGACGTTAATACAGATTATAACAACCTCATCTGAAATGACACGGGTCTCGTGGAATTAAACCGTCTCTTGAATGTCTTGATTAGAACAAAATGACCACGTCAGTGTTTCACGTCGCCTCAGGATTTAAAGCTGCTTGAAGTTTGTTTTGATCAGCTCAGAGAAAAATACAAATACATCAATAAAAGACAAATGAAAACATCAACAATAACATTTCTATACAAACGATATTATGAACATATTCTAAATGTTTTTATTTTATTTGATCTTTCCTTTTTCTATTTTATCCTCTTGTCGACTTCATCTGACTCAAAAGTTTGATCTTGTATAAAATGTGAAGAGAAGACAGATAAGATGATAAAGGCTCATGTTGATTTTCTTTTCGATAATTCTACATTCATGAAAATAATCCGTTCTTCAACTGGTCTGAGTAAAACGATCTTCATTGTCAAGTTGAGGCAGAAAAAATGTTCCGTCACATTAACAACAGAGAGGAGAAGGTCTTAGAGAAAAGTCTCCGGGAGGAAGATCTGAAACCACAGATTTACCGACAGTGTCTTTTGTGAATGTGCAGAACCAGGACACGGTGAGTTTGGACACGGTGTGTCGTCTCTACGAGGTGGGACGACAGAAACTGGCCGAGGAGGGAGACGAACACGACCAGGTGAGAAACACTGAACTGAGTCCAACTTGTTTCCAGAGATGAACTCTGGAGTTTTTAATGTGTCTTGTTCTCTTCCAGGATGATGAAGATCAGGACGACGACGATTCGTCAGACACAGACGACGATGACGACGACGACGACATGGACACGGACCCGCTCATCGAGGAACTGAACAACAGAGAGAATCAAGAAGACGGGGCCTACTTGCCCACAGACGAAGAGGTAGCAGAGCTGTGGACTCAGGAGACGCAGGACGTGTTTCTGTTTTCTGTCCGTCTCGTCCTCTTAAACCAGCAGAATGAATCACCTTGTGTGGCAGCAGAGGGCGCTGTCGCTCAGTAAAATCAGTCCTCGGTTCAGATGCTTCTTACTCTGTCTCGTTTGTTTCTGTTCCCCAGTAAAGTTTTTTTTCCATCTCTTCTCCACAGATCGCAGATCTTCTTGAAGGCAACAGCGACGACGACGATAATGACGACGACAACAACGACGACTCGGACGACGACAACGACGACTCCGACAGAAGCGAAGACGGGTCTGATCCCTTCGACCCTGACTGTGAGTAAATGGTAAATGGTCTGTTTTTATATATGACGACCACTCAAACTCTCTTACATTCACACAGTGCATCTGTGGGCAGACCCTTTTTTTTTGCACGACGAAGAAAACGTTTTCCTTCGTGAAGCGGCGTCAGTGGTTTTCACATCAGCTCAAACAAACCGAGCGAAAGCTGCCGACGCACCAGAGTCATTTAGAATCAGCAAAGATATCTGCAGCTGTTTAGACTCCAGACGTCTCTCTGGGTTTTGGAAAAGTTGCACAGACCAACCAGGACGTCACGTCAGGACGTCAGGGCGTCACGTCAGGGCGTCACGTCAGGGCGTCACGTCAGGACGTCACGTCAGGGCGTCACGTCAGGGCGTCACGTCAGGACGTCACGTCAGGGGCAGAGACGTTGTGAGCTGCATTTCAAACGACTTTCACAGAGAAAAACAATTAAATGAGAAAATAATCCGAAAATCAGTGTCGATTAGAATAAAAATAATCTGCAGCTGTGCCCTCGAATCAGATTAAAACATAGATTTAAATTCTAATTCGGTTTCTACATTGTCTCCTGATGACACAGATTAAAATCCTTTATGCAGTTTTTTCATTTCATCGTCAGAAATTCGATTCATTTCGTATTGTGTGTGTGTGTGTGTGTGTTTACTCGCTGCAGATGACGGAGAACGATCAGATGACGAGGACCTTCAACTCTTGCGGTCGCTCCATGACCGCTGGTTCTCCTGACCCGGGAAAAGACGCTCGCTCGGCCGTCGACACCTCGATCCTTGACGAGAACTTTTTTCTTTTCAAACCATCGTTTCTCATTTAACCAGGCAAGTGGAATGTGAACACACTGATTGTCTCTATTTAAACTGCAGAGAGACGACAGTGACGGTTGCGGAGCTCGGATCATTTCACTGACTTGACCTTTGACCTGGACTCTGTGCTTCCTGTGTTTGTACGAATTTTGAATAAGAAGAAAAGTATTTATGATGTTTTACCTGAGTCTCTGCTGGAGGAAAAAAAATAATGCTGCAGAATAAATAATTTAATTTAATTTGTTTTTCATGTTTCTTTTCATTCATTGACAAAAAAGTGTCGCGTTCGCTCACGGATGAATCGTCAAGGTTTGGGCCAAAATTAAAGTTTACACTGACATTGTTCTTTTTTCTTCTCGTGCTGGAGGTAGAGTCACTTTATTTCTTTGGATCTGATGAAATCCTTCACGCTGTCAGAACAAAGACAATCCTCTCTGGTTCCTTTCACTTAATCAAATCCTGTAAATAATGAAAATACACTTGATTGAAGAAGTAAGACTCACTCACCTTTCTCACAAAAGTCGGTTTACGTGTTCACAAGGAGACGTGGGAGTGTTTCACTCATGTCTGCTCATGTTCCTCAGTCAAAGTCAAAGTCTTAGTTATTTAATTTGCTTTATCTTTTGAGTGGTTGACGACTCAGGAACTTTTCTGTTTGAGCCTTTAAAATAACTAAAAAAACTATTTTCAGAATGCTTAAATAAATTAGAATACTTAGTTAAAGTCTGAAGTTTGTGAGAACAGAAAAAGCTGCAGAGCTGCTGCGGACAACAAGGACGATTTTAGGAGCAAACAGTTGAGTCGTGTCGGTTTGTAGCAGCTGATAATGTTAAAGTTATCGAAGTTCTCTGGATGTGATAAATCTACACTTTAACTTCAGTTTAGATGAAATATCTGCAGTAACTTGTAAATATGTGACTTTATTTTTTCATTATCAGCTGCTCCAAAGTTTCACTAAACTTCAAATCAACACTCGGCCGTTGATCTTTATCACCGTGTGCTTTGATTTCATGGTTTATTTTTCTTCAGAGGCTTAAAGAAACGATCTGATGCAGCTGGTTTCATATTCTGCTCATTTCAGGATGAAGGAGTCGATTCTATTTTAAGCGTCTCGATCTGATGTTGGTTGTTAAGTGTTGTTCCTCCAGTTGGTCACTAGAGGTCAGTGTAACACTGAGGAGTTTCTGTGATTCTGCACAGTTATTAACAATATAAAAATAAAAACATTTAAAAAGAGTTGAAGAACATTATTGGCTGCAGTTTAATAAGAATCCATTCTCGTGGTTTTCAATTCTGATCTTGAGATTCATGTTCAGGCTCATGTTGCTGCTGCAGAATCAATCTTGAGAAACTGAACTGTTCGCTGCTCGAACATGTTTCTGTTTGTTAGAAACTAAACTCAGTGGAAGGATGTGGTTCGAGTCCAGAAAGAACTCATCCAACTTGAGTGGATCCACATCAGTTTTATTATTTTATTCTATTTTTAACCTTGTGAGACGTTTTTACAGATTTCAGAGATAAGTTGTTGGATCTTATGGGGAAAAAAAATCTGTTTGTGAACTTTGATGCAGTTTGTTTCAGTCTCTGAGTGTTTGGTCTCATTCTATCAAGCTCATGGTTTCTCAGATGATGCTGACGATGGATCCCCCCCCACCCCCCACACACACACACACACACTGCTGCTGCCTCGGTCATAAACTCTCCTCACATCAGAAACTATTTTTATCTTTCATAATCACCAGACTTCATGAGGATCACCATGGTAACCTTATGTTCCAGCAGAGATCAGGACAGTGTGTCTACAACAACAACAACAACAACAACACACACACACACACACACACACACACACACTGCAGCAGTGTGCTGCTCAGGGTTGTACACACGGTGGCACAACAGACACACAAACATTCTCCTGTGCCTTCCTGCGCAGGACGTGCACGCATATTGTAGACGTTTTGGGGCTGCTGTAAATCTCACACACACACACACACACACACACACACACACACACACACTATGTCACTGTGGTGTCATGTTGTGGAGTGATGTCACACTGTGGCTCATGCGTCATGTGTGTGCGTAAATGTGTCCGCGCAGCTGGATGATGTAGTTCTGTACGTGTGTGCGCGTCTGTGTGTGTTGAACATGTTGTGAGTTGGTCCACCACAAGTGTTTCCTGCCGTGTGTGTGTGTGTGTGTGTGTGTGTGTGTGTGTGTGTGTGCGTGCGTGATGCACAATAATGAAGGGTCAGCTTCAGCACGTGTCATTGTGATGAGCTGTAATGATCAGGCGGTGCAGCGCACACGCACTCTGATCCTCTTAAACCCGAAGCAGGATTCCCTCCGCTGTGCACGTCTCTCTCGGTCACACGCACCGACTGTGTTATCCTTGGTGCGCGCACAGTAACTTAGTCAGCTGCAGCGCGGGGAACGTGCGCGTCCACATGAGACAGACCGGGAGAAACACCGGAGAGCTGCCGGCGGAGGCTCCGGAGGAAGCTGCGCTCAACTTAACGGAGAATAATTATTTTTAAAATCAATTCCTCACATGCGCTTGGAGTCTGTGCGCGCTCCCGGTGCTCGTGACAGCGTCGTCAGCTGTTGTGGTGAAACGTGCGCGGTGATCCTCTGCGCTTCAAACGTCGCTCCGAGCCGCAGCAGCTTTGCGGTGTTTGCGGCACAGTGTGCGCATCGCTCCGGATCAACCGGACCCGCGGGCTCTCGACCCTGTGACGCACGAGCAGCTCCTCCGCAGATCCAGGTCTGTCTGTCCCGCGGAGCGCAGCGGCAGCGGCGGGGACACGGACCGACGCGCTGCGCCCTGGATGCGCCAAACTGACATGAAACCCTCGACCTGCTCCTCGGCTCAAAACAACCGGACTCGCGTTGACTCGGACCGAAGAGATTCTTCGTCTCCTGCTCCCGAACAACTCCAGTAACTTTTCCTCCTGTGTGTGTGTGTGTGTGTGTGTGTGTGTGTGTGTGTGTGTGTGTGTGTCCCTCTCTCCGGTGAAACCTCCGCAGGATCCATGACGCGACGCACCGGGTGATTATTACACTTTGGCTGGAGGCGTTTTGCGCGTTGGACACCGGGACATCATGTGGACGCCGACGGAGGACGAGAAGATCGGAGTGGGTGAGTGGACGAGCGGTTTATTTGTCCATCCCTGAAGCTGGTGTGATGCTGCTGATCCGAACCAACCAGAACCGCTCAACTAGAGAGAATGAACGTTTTCAAAGTGAATGTGGTCACTGAGGTTGGTCCGGCGGCTCACGCGCACGGCTCGTTGTGTGTCTTTGTGGAGTCGTGACAGTGAGATGCTGGTTGTGTGTGTGTGTGTGTGTGTGTGTGTGTGTAGGTAGGAGTCTCTTTATTGCTCCTCATCCTGGTGTTTCCTTCTTTCTGCTGCGTCAACGATGCTCCTATAAAACCACGGAGTGTTTCCCCTGAGACACGTGACTGTGGCTCCTCGGGCACCGGAGCGCGCGAGTCTCACTGAGGCTGAGTTCATAATAATATCTACATTTAAAATGTATTTAATTTAATTTCATCTGTTTTATTTAAAAAAAAAACAATCATCTGAATCCACGTGAGATGATCAGTCATCATTATCTGATCATCTTCATGTGTGTGTGTGTGTGTGTGTGTGTGTGTGTGTGTGTGTGTGTGTGTGTGTGTGATGGAAACCTGCTGCCTCAGTGTTAGTGAGGAGGCCTCAGCCTGCAGGAGGAGGAGGAGGAGGAGTTTGGTCCTCAGGTAGATTCTGTGTGATGCTGGTCTGAGATCAGTAAATATCAGTCGGATGAAGTTGCAGGTTTGTGTTGTCGAGGTTCCGTTGCTTGGTTTCCTTCATGTTTGTGAAGAACCACACACGAGTTTAGGTTTTTACAACCAAGTGTCAATTCAATTATCTTTTTTAAATTCTTTTTTTTTTAAAAGCTGTTTTACTTTAAACTCGCGTTTTAACTTCAACTTTCTCCGATGAAAGAAAATTAGTTTGCAGGCGACACATTTTCTTTTTATTGTGAAATATCTGCATTAGTGTGAAATCAGGGAGTCCGACGTGTTTGTAGTGCGGTTGTGAAAGCAGGAAGTTACTGTACCAGTCTGTCAGAATACCATAAAGCATTCTGGGATATGTGGAGCACCAGTTAACGTGGAGGAGAGGTTTGATGATTTTGTGTCTCGCTGAGTCGTCTTCAACACAAGAGACGAGAGGGAAGAGGAAGCCCCTGATCTTCCGTTAAAACCGGGAGTGAGAATCCATCCTGTGAGAGCAGGAGAGTCACGTATCCCGTCAGTGGGTTTTCGTGTTTGTGAGTGTTGTGTCTTTTGTCGTCCGTGTTGTTGTCGCCGGACGAGGACGTGCATACCAAGGCGGGCAGAGTGGTAACTCACAGAGCCGCTCCAATGGAGTCGGGATGACTAGTGCCTGGTTGCAGAAAAACAGCCATTCAGTGGATGAATGCAGCTTTGTGGCTCCCACAGAGGCTCCTGAATGCAGCTTCACCTCCCCCCAGGGCTGAGGGCCCGGCGCTCCGTTCTCACACTCACACAGGACGCAGACGGACAGAGAGAGAGACAGAGTGAGAGACAGAGAGAGAGACAGAGAGACAGACGGGTGGATGGATGGATAAACAGAACAGACAGTGAGAAAGACAGAGACGGATGAATTACGACACATCGCAGACTCGCACCCTTTATGAAATTCACCTGTTAATAAACGACTGTAAACAAAGACGGACCACATCTCAAAAGTGAGGCCAAATCACCTGGATCGCCCCCTGGTGGTGGACTGCAGTATAGGTCACAAGCCTCCTCCATGTTCGCAGATGGGACACGGACCAGGCCAAATAAATCAAAGTAGACGTTAATCGAAGATGTTTCTGTCATTTCAGGTCGTTCTCATCTCACTGATGTTTGTTCTCTGATCAGTTTGGTTTAATTAGTTAATTGATGATTAGGAACGAGCTGCATGATTGACAGCTGACACTGACCTGTGATCCTGTGGCTTCACTCCACGATCACGACTCCAAACAACGTCATCCGAGATATTTTAGGAGGAAGTGGAGACGCGTCGTCCGTCTTTGTTTACAGTTTGAGCAGCGACACTCAGATCCACACGACACTGACTTTGACCTTATTGTGAAATATTCCTTCGCTCAGGCTCAAACTCATTTATCCGACATGTTTTTCCAAACAAGTTCATTTGTAGATATTTAAACAGACAAATGTTTTTCTAATGACACAACAGGACAAGACTCAAATCGACAAAAGTGACACACACGACGCAGATATACAACGCACATGTGCCACAACGCATTTCTCACACCAGCGTAAACACACAGCCGTGAAACTGGGTCACAGTGAAAAGTGACAGATGTGTAAACTGAAGGATGCTCTTCTTACGTCAAACACCTTTTGTTTTCTGTGTCACTTGTTTTTATTCTTTCTGACCCATTTATCCTGAGCTGGCTTTTCATTCTGCTGCCGTCACTCATCTGTCACTGTTGCGTCCTTGTGTGCGGAGACGGAACATCCTCCCGGATGATGGAGCAACCTGCCAAACGTCTTTAAACACTCTTTAATGACCCTCCCTGGCCCCGTCATTTATTTCCCCCACCGTCGGCTCAGGCCTCATCTGTCACATGTCACATCTCGTCCGAGTCCTGAAAGCTGCTGCTCTAACTCTGACAGAATTCAGACGGATGATGAATCCTCGTCCCAAGCATCTGAATAATTAGCTTGATTGGCCGGATGCGTGGGAGACAAAATCTGAGGACACAATCTTTATGCTGATTTTATCCTCGGAGACAGTTTGTTTCATCCTAAACATTCTGATGCTCACGCCTGAAGCTTTTCACACAAGAAGCGTCGGAGGATTTATGTTCCCCGGTCTCCCCGTGACCCTCCCACTGGCAAACGATTTAAGGCGAGAGGAGTTCTGGGGTCCTGCAATATCCACATCGCCTGTGGAAACTGACAGCAAATCAAGTTGATTGCTTCCATCCCTCCTTCGCTCCGACCCCCCCCCCCCCCCCCCCCCCCCCCCCCTCAGGGTGCTCGCTCGGCCTTTTAATCGCATCTCAAAGCAGCGAGTTAACAAGCTCACATCACACAGATTCTCTTTGCTGTTTTTTTTAGAAGTTTGTGTGTGTTTTATTCTACAGTGAGTCTCTCATCTCCCCTGGTGACGTTGAAACAGGCTTTCCTCCTCCTCCTCCTCTTCCTCTTCCTCCTCCCGTGGAAAGCTTCAGCGAGTGTCACAGATACGACTGTTACGGTTCTCTGCTGTAATGCAGCCATTAAAATGAAATTACCACAATTAATGAGAAAGTATCAACCAGCCCTAAAGCTCAGAGCGACTCTGTTCACGTTGTTTTTCTCAGCCTGGCGAGTTCAACAGTTCCTGCAGTTAAAATCACATCGTCCATTTTCTGAATAGAGATTCTGATGATCGGCCTCAACATTTTAACCATCCACGGTAGATCTACCACAAGCTATGAGATTGTGAAATTATCTTATTTCATGATATGTTCTCCTGTAGAAGCCACAAGTCTCAACTGTGTTTTAACAATGTCAAGGAGAAGCACTACACTACCCACAATCCTCAGGTGTAAAAGCGGCATCTCTGATTGGTGGAGCTCGCTGTCACTATGGAAATACAGTATTTACCAGAAACTCAAAAATCATGTCGGTTACAATCGTATCATCGAATCAGCTTCGAATCTCAATTTACTTACTCTACAAGTTTCCTGTAAACGATGTAAACGAGCGGCGAGGTTCGTTCGGTCTGGATGGTGGGTGTGTCACATGTGTCGTCCAATCAGCAGTGACGTGTATCACAATGACGATGCGACGTGTTCTGGACGACCGACAAAGTGTCTCAGGAGCTTCAGTGTTTTCTCTGCCGGAGAGGAATTCTTTACATTCACACAAAAGCGTTCCGAACGCACCAGAGGAACGAAACGCTGAATGATATGAAGCTTCAGTGACCCTGAAGCGCTGCACCACCATGAGCTGGGAAACGATCACAGTGTGGTATTTAGCAGCGTGTGTGTGTGTGTCTGTGTGTGTGTGTGATTCCTGTGAGACTCTCGTGAATCTGTCCTGACCCACATCTGCAGCTCAGATCGTACAGCTTCTTTAAAATAAAAGATATTCTCAGAGGAGAGAAACATCTAATTGGAAAAAAGACGCTGGAATCTAAGCAGGTCAGTTCAGTTATTGTGTGATTCAACAAACGTGAATTTACTCATGAGAACGTCCATCTCCGATTCTCTGTAGAAACAGGAAAATGCTGAAGTGTGTCAACAAATACACTTTAAAGTCTGTATGTGTGGAAAACGTCGTTAGATTTTGTTGTTTGGTGCCACCTGGTGGCCTACGTTGGTTTGACGAGAGCAAAGCAGGAAGTCAGGTGACGTCGTGAAAGACAAAGTCTCTCAGAATGAGTCGGGGGGGGGGTTGAGACGGTTGAAAACAGATAATTAATTAAATAAATTGTTTCCGTCATGTTACTGTTGTATAACCTGTCGCCTATCATTCATTATTGTAACCATGGCGACCAAGGTCCTTTAACCGTGAGGATGTCGCTGTTTGAACTCAAACCACAACATTTTATTTTCCTCACTGTGACGAGCAGTTTTTATTTACCAGTGGAGCTTGTAGCCCTGGAAAAATTGTGTGTTTGTGTGTGTTTGTGTTATTTATTTATCTTGATCCATGACCTGTTTAAAAGCTGCGTCACTGCACACGAGCAGTCCATTCATTGGGATTTGTGTTATGTGAGGACATGATGTAACTTGGAGGAAACAGAGACCCGTGCAGAGCGGGACGACGTCTCTGAGCTCATCCTGCTGCACTCAGAAGCTTGAACCAGGCCCTGCATCAAGTGAACGCTCAGGTTCACCTCGCCTGCCTGAGCGGCCTCATCTGTCGGTCTCTGTGTCGGCAGACTTCACCGTGGGCAGCGCAGGACGACACATTAAGAGCAAATGCAAACACGCCCGGACCACACGCAACCAAAGTAGACTTTCATATGAATAATTCATCCTGTGAGATTTGCTCGTATTATGATTCACCATGAACATAAGTTGTTCTCAAACACACACAGAGGAACCAGTGAAAGCAACAGTAATGAGCCCTCACACTCAGATTATTGAGGAGCCGCTGGTTTGACTTGCTGAGGTATAATGTTGTGTTGGTGAAGCCTCAGTGAACGACGACAGGTCTGAATACCTGCGTGTTTGGTCGAGTAGGTGCCAGCAGGAGCACGATGCAGCTCGTTAACACAAACAATAACAAGTGTGGCTCTCAAGCAGAGGTCGGGAAACACTGTAAAAACACCCGGCGCTGTGTTTTCCCATCATCCCCTCGAGTTGTGTTTGTGTCACGTGACGTGAGGAGGCTTAAAGATTAAGTCCGGTGCTGCTGTCCGTGGTGCTGAAACACACCCGGTGGAGAAGAGAGGATTCTTCCTGTTTTCCCTTTTCACAAAAAGTGTCGTGTGTTTCCTCCCTCGTTCACTGATGCTGCGCCACATCCCGTGACATCACAGTGGAGACGAACCCTCAGGCCGACCTGCCGCGGAAAATGAGGCTGCGTGTTAACAGCAAGACAGAGCGGTTTTAATTTGTGAAGCACATTTCATACGCAAGGTGCTTGAAAAGCAACTCAGGAAGTCAAAAAGCACAATTCAGAACAGTTATTTCAAAAGAGAAAAATGAAATAGGCAAAGAGATTTCAAATATGAAAAAGATGAATCTGGGTAAAAACTTTAAAATAATAAAAACAAAATGAACAGAAAGGAACAGTGGTTCCAGTGTTGTGAGTAAAAGCTGCTTTCGCCTGATTTCGTCCTGGCACCATTAGCAGACCAGGCCCCGGGGATCTCAGGTCTTCCAGAGTTGTACTGGACTAACATGTCTGCTCTTTATTCAGGAGCGGCTCTATGAACAGATTTAAAAACTAAAACTCGTGGCAGATGTCGTCAGTTTTACTGGAGATAAAACCATGACACTCGAGATCTGGTGCACGTGACAGCGACATTGGTTCACGTTCCGCTTCCACCATTGATGATTAGTTTGTTTCTGATAACGAGAAACAAATGAAAACCTGTGTCGTGTGTTTTAACGACTGCTCGTGCTCTCTCGTGTGATGGTTCTTCACATGCTTTATGGGATTGCTGCTGTTTCATTCAGTTCACGTCGCTGTTACGACTTCACAATGTGGAATATTGCCAAGTTGCTGCAACTCACACAGACCACAGGAAATCCCCTCTTCTTCCTCTCTGCTCGAAAACAGAAAGACACTTGCACTTTTATCTGTGTGCAACATATCGGAGGAATGTCTAACTCAAGTGATCTCAAGTGTTCGTTCCCTTTCTGAACCTTCATGTGCTTTAATGTTCATTTACACGTCAGTGTCTTAACGAGCGTCCTCCTCTGTGTTGACTCAGCCTGGACGCTGTGTCTCAAGCTACAATACAAGGCCTCTGGGAGAATCTTTTTTTTTAACTTTCCTTTCAGAATCTCTTTTGAGTCGAGACTTTAGTCTTCCTGTCACCGTCTTGCTGCCGCGCTCCTCCGATGGCCTTTATCTGACTCACCATCTCCTGATGCATCCATCTCTGCAGCCCCGGTTGTCCACGTCCGTCTCTGAAAGACAAACGTCCCCTTTGTAGATCTAAATTCTAATTCTTCATTTCAAACAACGTGGCAGTCAGGAAACACCAGCTCTGATGAGGACAATGAAAAACCTGTGAAAACAAACCTGCTGAGTTTTTACTCCTGGATCCTGAAGTCTTTTAACGTCATTTCAAAATTGAGACAAAACCACGTGAAGCTCTGACTGGAACAGGTTCACACACATTGAGTGACACACTTTTCTCCATCCATGAAACGTCTTTGAAGGTTACTGGATAACGATCATTCGCTCGCTCGCTGCTCTCCTCTCTCTCTCTCGTCTGCAGCCTCCCTCCTCACCCCCCGTGGTTCTGGTTTTTCGGGGACATGAGCCGGGCCTGAGCAGCCGAGTGCTTGTCGTCTTGTTAATATGCACAAAGAGGACGGCTCGTCGTTTGAACCAGGAGAGAGAAAGAGAGAGAGAGAGAGAGAGAAGAATGTGCAACTTTGAAAGAGAATAAAAATCATAAAGTTTTCATTTTTTACGGTGTTCGGGTCAGGGAAACTTTTTCCTTCCAGTGTGTCGAGTTCTGGTTTGGATGTGGGTTGAATCTCTATCTGGCAGTCAGTGTGTGTGTGTGTGTGTGTGTGTGTGTGTGTGTGTGTGTGTGTGTGTGTGTGTGTGTGTGTGTGGTGTTCGTCCGTCTCGAGGGTCTTAAACACAACAGCGTTCTAGAGGAGAGTTCCGTTGTTGTTATGGTTACGCTCAGTTTCAGTGGACACCCTGGCAAGGCTGGTTCCACTATCGCCATAACAACGGTCCAACTTCTCAGCTTCCATCCAGTCGGGGGAGAGAGGAGAAAACCAGGGAGTGAAGCTGAGAAAAAATAAACAACAGATTCAAAATCAGTCGACGCCATCAGGGAATCGTCTTTTAGCAAATTCCTTTGTGACTGATTTGTGATTTTTCCTCATCTTCAAGTGAAGTATTGTGATTTGGATTTAAATCAAAGCGGCTCGATGTCACTGTCAACGTGAATCTGTTCAGTGTGAGTGGAAAAGCTCAAGTAGCCAAAAACATTATCTTGTCATCTTAAAGCAACACTATGTGAGCAACAGCGCCCCCTGCAGCAGCCACAAGCGATGACTCATTCTGTGGAGCTGCGAGTCAAATTCACATTTTAACAGTTTCCTGCTGAAGATCGGAGATAAACTCTGGTTCTTAATAACTTCTCCGTGTTTCGAACTGATCCTCAGCTATGAGTTTTTTAAAATCTCACTCGTATCTGATTGGTGCTCGGAATCGGCCGATATGAAAGGTCCAGGCATCAAACCAGTGTTGGGAATGTTATCTGAACATTTCTTATATTAGACTCTTATCTAACCTCATGATGTGGAATAAACCTGCTCCCTAGTTCCAGTCAGCTGTTCTCGACAGTTTCCTGAAACGCGATGCCGGCCCGTCTGTCTCTGCAGTTATTGATCAGTGCTTAAAAAGCTCTGCAGTCCTGCAGCTGCGTTCAGCAGCGTCGCACTTTGGAAAAATGTCAACAAATTCCCTCCCTGAAATGTTTTGAGTCAGCAGACCTGACACACTAATACACACATTACAGATATACAGATATTATATACTTTAAAATGACTCTTTTATATTAAGTGCGTTTTCATACAAACACATTATTTGAATCAGTTCTTATGAATCAGAGCAAGTTTTTATATTATTATGTTCTTGTGACCTGAAAGCCTCAATTTCAACTCGTGGTTTAGTTTATGTCCAAATTTATTTTATTTATTAAGACCCACCCACTTTCAATAAGACCCACCCAGGTATATTAAGATCCGCCCAAATAGAAACAGACCCACCCACGTAGGTAATGGATAAGTGGATAATGTCCAACGTCAGCGTGGACCGATCGTCTGCGAATGAGTGAGTGAGTCCACTGAGGTCAAAGAAACACAAAAGTACAAAATCTTTCACACGCTCATCTCCGCGAAATAAAAAGTCTAAACGTCAAAGACAAATGTTAGTTTCATACTTTTCTGTTTAGTTCGTGAAATATCTCTGGGACAGATGATCCCTGACCCTCCGCCCACTGCACCTCCCGTTCTGCTCCTCTGCAGCACCACGTCTCCGCCGCTTCTCTCTCAGTGACTCACCCTCGTCTCCACAGATAAAACCAGAGCTGTGTTTTAATGAGGTTGGACCTCAAGGTGAGGAAAAAAAAAAAAAAAACACAATCTCTTACTCAGGCACTGGAGTGAGGAAAGTTTAACGCCTCCTCATTTACTTTGGATTTACTCCCGTGCTGCAAAGGGTCGACTGCCCGTGCGGTTCTGTCATTTTCCTGTGTGCCCCCCCCCCCGAGCGCCGCTGGTCCACTGTGCACGGGAGGGCAGACAAACGGTGGGTGACACCGCAGACTGGGGGGCAGAAACTGTGGCCCAATTATCAGCATGATTCCCTGCGTTCCTTAGCCTCCTTTTCACTCCGTCTCCTATTTCTACCTCCGAGTTCTTTCCTCCCTTCTTTTACTTTTCTCCACCCCCCCCCCCCCCCCCCCCCCCGCTCTCTTCCATCCATCCATCGTTCACTTAGTCTAATGAATATTTCACATAGAAAGTCTATTTGCAGATGTGACATCGTTCCTCGGGTCCATCCATCAAGCTCGGCTTTCTCGTCTGCACGTTTTGTTCCGTCGTGATCAGATTGAGGTTGAGTTTCGTGTCACTTTCGATCATCGTCACTTCTGAGGATGAAGCCATTTTCTCTTTCGGTCACTAATGCAAGAACGACGATTGTCACTTTAACAACTTTTATCAGCGTTTCAACGTCACAGAAGAGAAATTCTCCTGCTGGTCTGATTTCATGTGATGACTTCATTGAATGTATCTCTCTCTCTTCTTCTTCTCCATCATTACGTTGTTTTATCCCTAAGGATCCGTTTCTTTACCCTGCAGGCGTTTTTTTAATTCATGACATAAATGTTGTTTTCTTTTAGTTTTTTTGTAGAAAACTTTCCTCACATGTTTAACTCATACAAGCTGGGCCTTAGTTTACCATCGAGGGTTCGTTCCACTTAGTCCAGGCTCATCACTTTGAAGAAGATGTAATTGGTGTAATTGGTTGTTCGTGTTTCTACGTAGAGAGTTTTAATAATCAGCCATAACATTTTAACCATCCGAGGTAGACTCACCACAAGCGATGAGATTTAGAGACGACGTTAAACTGTAGAAGAGACCAGTCTGTGTGGTATCCACTGACGGAGGAGTACTGCACTACCCACAATCCTCAGGTGTAGTAGCGACGTTGCTGATTGGTGGACCATACTGTTACCATGGCAATGTTTACCTCGAAAATAAAGTCAGCCACAAACACACAAGACACAAACTACAGCGTTTTATAAAACTGTATTAAAAACAAGGTTCAATTCAAGAAGAAGCAGCAGGAAGTTACGGGATAATCTGCAATGGTTTATGGGATGTGTAGTTCCTTCATTCTTGAAATAATTATATACACAGTCTTTTTACCTTTGACTTTATTTTCTGTTTTCCTAAAGTGTTTTATGGTCGACTTGGTTCAAACTGAAAACTGGACGCTCACAGTTGATCTGATCACACACTGGTCCCTTACATCTGTGTCACAGCATTAGCAGCCTCGTATCTACGTCCTTTGGTTCTTCTGTTCGGAGTAAATCCAGTTTGTTGGAGCTTTTCATTTCGTCAACCTGCAGCAACCTAGAGGCTGAACGTCAGACTGCAATGAGAAATACGCTTTTTCTTTTTTTATTCCTCCCTCACTTCACCTCTGTGGCGCTGCCGCTCACAACAGACATTTATAATTCAGCTTTGTCTAAAACGATGGTTCAGAGGAAACTGCCTGAAGCCGACGTCTCATTGGTCTTTTCTCTGTTCTTCAGTGAGATTTCTTTGAATGAGACTTTGTACGAAGAGCGTCCTCCTCACGAAGACACTTCATAAACAGTCAGTGTGTGTGTGTGTGTGTGTGTGTGTGTGTGTGTGCGTGCGTGTGTGTGTGCGTGCGACGCCGTGAACCTCCTGCGCTCGGAGCTCCTAACACACACATCCAC
Organism: Paralichthys olivaceus; assembly: GCF_024713975.1. Lineage (NCBI taxonomy): Eukaryota > Metazoa > Chordata > Actinopteri > Pleuronectiformes > Paralichthyidae > Paralichthys > Paralichthys olivaceus. The sequence goes on from NC_091094.1 coordinate 1,547,376, forward strand.
CCCCCCTTTAACCTATTAAAGCTTATTCACCACACTGGCTGCTCATTCACTCACATAAATTGGATGGCAGTGTCGAATGCATGCTTGACCATGGGTTTAGTCCGAATCCATTCTCCGTCGTGTGTGTGTGTGTGTGTGTGTGTGTGTGTGTGTGTGTGTTTGTGTGTTTGTGCTTGCTCTGAAGTAACAGAAGAAATCGGACCTCGGAGACGCTGCTGATGAAATCATTAGAAACATCAGTGTGTTTCACAGTTTTCAGAACAAAAGATAAATATTGGCTTTGGTTTTTCTTTCACTCTCATTTTAAAACAGTTTTGAGTCGTAGACGTCGTCTCCAGGCTGATTTACAGGATAATGCAAACAATGACACCACACGTTTTAATATGAATTATTATCTTGTTGTGATCCCTGTTTGTAATTGTGACATAGAAATAATCTATCTGATGCAAAATAATGATGTTTTAGTTCGGTCCATGTCCCGTCTGCTAACATGGAGGAGGGAGGTTTATGAGCTGGGAAGGTTACGATGCTTTGGCTTCAGTCAGTGTCGGCTGTCAATCATGGCAGAACCCAGGATTTAACTAATCTACAAATAAGAATATGTAGATTTTCTCTGGACTGATTGTGTGTTTACTGTTAATGCATCAGTGTGTGTGTGTGTGTGTGTGTGTGTGTGTGTGTGTGGTGGCTGCAGGCGTCCATGCAGACAACATCTCATTGAATAACTATAATGGGCTGGTAATGGGCCTCGCTCAGTGGTTGAGGGTGATGAGGGTCCAGGAACAAGCCAGAGGTCAACGTGTCGCTCTGCAGCCGACAGGTTTTCCCAGCGTGGAGGTCACATGGTTTACAGCATCATCACAGTGAGCTGATGGTGAAAGCTTTGTCTGAAATAGATGTTAGAGGAGGGGGACAGTGTTTGAGTGAGAGAGGTGTTTCTGGGTGTCAGCAGGTTCAGTGGAGAGAGAGAGAGAGAGAGAGAGAGAGAGAGAGAGAGGCCTTTGTCACAAGAGACAAACTAGTTTTATTTTAAAATGATTTGATTCTTTATCAACCCTCTATTCTGTGATGTCACACTATTCACTTTGCGAAGGTTTGTGCTCCTCATCCTCAGTTTCAGCTCTTCGTCATCACTCGTCGCCTCCTTCGTCCTTAACGTGGTGAAAGTGTTCTGCGGCGTCCGAGTGTGACAACGTAAAGATCCCATCAACCGATCAAATCGTGCTTGTGTGGATTTCAATATTGTTCCAAAATGAAAAATACTTGACTCAAAATATTAAACGCAAACTACAGAGCTGGCGTGCATCAGTGTTTCCTCCATCAAAGTTTCAGCCAACAGTTGTTGCAGTGGCGTGCGTGTTAACGAGAGCGAGGAAGCGTAGGAGAGGAGCCTGTAAGACTGGGTCAAAATTAACATCAATTAACATAAATTATAGACCTCAGCTTTAAATCTTTTATCAGCCTCTTCACGTCACGAGTTACTTCTCACTCTGTCTTCACCCCCCCCCGCTCACTCTCCTCCAACTGTCACTTTCTTTCTACCCCCCCCCCCCCCCCTCTCTCTCTCTGACACCCCCTCCCCTCTCTCTATCTAATTCCAGTTGATGGACTGACGGACATTTCCATTGACCTGGTTAGGCCTCGGTGGCAGTAATGGCTGTACACGTGTGTTTGTGTGTCTGTGTGTGTGAGACTTAAAGAATCACTTAAGGGTGTGAGTGCTTTGATCTGTAGATTCATAATGTTATATATGTGTTTAAATGCTTCTCATCAGGGTCAGTCACCCTCGTCTTCATCAGTCACACAGAGCAGGATTATAAAACAGCAGTAACCTGAGAGAGAGTCTGACTCTGCTGCACGACCAGAAGCTGCAGAATCGGTTTTTATTCCATGCATTGTTTTTCCTTGTGCCTACATTACCCACAGTGCAACATGGTGCATGTAGTCTTGAGTGTCACTCTGACTTGTCGTCTTCAACACACATACACACACGTCCTTCCCTGGTCTTTACACACGGACTGGCATGTTGTTGTGAGGTCTTTTTTTAGGCTCGCGTGACAGAGTGTTTTCAACGTATCTGTGTTCGTTCAGTCGACGGGCGACTCACTGTGCGTGCTGCAGGCTGCAAGGTGCATCTGACCTCGCTCTACTGCGTGTATATGACAGAGAGACAGAGCGGGGGACGCTGGGTAATGCACGTGAGTGTTTAACTCCGTGTTGATGTGGACTGGATTGCAGACTAGATTTACAGGAAGAATGAAAATGAAATATCACCAAACAGCCGCTGGAATCATGTGGAATCATGTCTAGAAACATCCAGAGGTTTTTAAGACATTAATTCATTCATTAATACAAATGCAGACAGAAGTAGAAGCGAGTGCTCATCTGGATCTCATACACAACATGTCCTTGTGTACTGTTTTTCTTACGCGCTCTGCTCTGCAGCTGCTGAAGCACCGTGGCCACTAGAGAAATATCCCAGTTGTCACAATAAAGTATATTTGATTGATCCGATTTATTGAGATCACAGACACACGGCTGAGTTCAGTGGAGGCGTTCTCCAAAATAGTTTTAACATTTCCCTTTAGAGTATTCGAGTGTTGACTTTGTGTTTGCAGTCGGTCCTCAGAGCCGCCGACTGTCACATGGCCTTTGAATAGATAAATGAAGTGGAATAGATTATTACGTCAGGCAGACGTGGTTTCCTGGTCATATGGACGCCCCTCGTTCAACAGGACGTCACAGGTGTAACAGCTTGTAGAGCAGGTGAACCTGTTTCCCTGCTTCTGAGAGGACGATGTAAAGCATGTGAGTCAGATTGAATAGTAAATAATTCATCCCCCAGCTCTCAGGTGTAAAAGCTTTTATTTTGAAGGGTCCGGTTCCTGGATGACTGATCTGGGCCGTTCGCTGACTCAACTGTGACGGCTAAGCTAGCTGCTCCTTTCCCCACAGAAGCATGGGGCAGCTGCGGTGGCTTGTGGGAGGAAGGGCGCATGGAAGGTGACATCACTGAGTCGCGCTGACTTGAGACGGGCGGATATTAAACCTGTAACATGCAACAATCCTCCACACAGTGTGCAGGTGAAGGGTTTAACTCTCCCCCGGTCGCACACAAGCAAATGAGCAACGACAGCTCGGGAGAGAAGAACGACGGATACACACTCGCAGCGTAGACGTTAGACAAACACACACAGAGGGGGAGGAGGAGGGGGGAGGAGGAGGGGGAGGAGGAGGGTTCGTTTAAATACATCTTTAAGATTGAATTCACTGACTCCACTCACACGATGATGAAGATGAACAGGAACACGTGTCATCATCTGGGGACCAGAAGAGTTGGACCGAAGAGTCGTTAGCTGTTTGTTAGTTTGTCTGCAGGATTACACAAAAACTACTGAGACCATTTTCTTGGAACTTGGTGGAACGACGTGACTCGGGTCAAGACAGAGCTCGTGACATTTCGCTGTAGATCCGCTCGAAGAGATGGATCCAGGAATTGTTTTAACTTTCTTGTGATATTTCCATCATCCGTCATTCATTCAGAGGTTCGTGATCTCTGAGGGACGTTTTGGTGAAACGTCATGATTGACAGCTGAGACCGACTTGTTATTGGTCGAGTGCGTGTATGGGCGGGACCTTGATACCGCTGCTCGTGTTTTACAGGAAGAGAAAAAGATGTAAAAATAGAATGATTTGATAACAAGAGATTAATGAAGAGGCGACACAGGGACACAGGATTAAAGGTGGATTGTTCATGTCGGGTCCGTTCCTCGTTAAAAATACAGATTACGGAAGCTTGAGTTCTCCTGCAGCGACCACAGGTTCAAACCCGAGCCCCAGTCTCTGACCTGAGGTCTTTTAAAGCTCCTGGGTTCATGTGTGAGAGTTTCCAAAGTCAACAGATGAACAAAGAGCTGAGTACAGTAGAAGCTCAGGAGACAGCTGCATGCAGAGACAGGTGGTGCACAGTGTGTGTGTGTGTGTGTGTGTGTGTGTGTGTGTGTGTGAGAACAGTAATCCATCTCTGGTCAATCTGTGTGTAGTGGTGTGTATCTGCAGACCTCCGTTCAGCCAGGGAGGTCTGAACCTGCTGAATCAGGAGAGACGACAGAGATGCTGAGTGAAAACGGCAGAAACAGAAAAAAACAAAACAATCTTATATTATCTCTCTCTGGCTTCTTCCTCAACGCAGAACAACTGGTGCTCGTACGGTTCTTCATTTATCTTATATCGTATATACGCTACAGTATTTGTATTACACAGTATTACACAGTCATTTACAGTTACCTAACAATCGTAGACTTGATACCAAAGCATCTGGGCTTGAACTGGCACTGTGGAGCTGCTGCATCGCACCAGGCCAAGATGTCGAGGCAGCCCTGGCACCTGACACACACACACACACACACACACACACACACACACACACACACACACACACACACACACACACACACACTGGCAGATGAAGGTCGGCAGTGCCAGCAGCTCCTCACTCTGCCAGCAGCGGCCCCAGTGCAGCCGGGTGTTTCCCCGTGGCAGCGTTTCTCTGCCCTGACCTGCCGTGCTGCTCATTAATGTGTTGATTGATTGTTGCAGACGACGCTGCCAAGAGTAGATGTCTTCAGACGCTAACGTAATAACTTTAAAACTTTAAGTGTTGGACCGAGGTCAATGGGAACGAGCGCTCCGTCTCTAAAGAGCTGCTTTTTCAATCAGAGCAGCTCAGAAACACTTTCTTCAGAGAGACTCAGCAAATGAGTCCCGACAGAAGACAAATCTATTTCTGATGAAAAGGTCTCAGGCTGATTAATCGCTGTTTACCAGAAAACACAACGTGGGCTCCGTGTTTGAGGAGAAATCATTTAGATTCAGGAGATAAAACATGTAAGGAAACGTAATTGGAAAGCAGAAAGGACAGAGTCGGTGATGGTTTGAAGTCACTTTCAGATTTAACATTTCTCACACACAACAAGTTTGAATAATAACGTGTGTGTTTATTCATAGAGATGTTCTGATATCAGCCCCAGAAATCTGATCCGATACCACGTCTTTAAAGTGTCACTCTGATGAAACTGCAGTTCTCTTTTCCCACAAATCGAAGAGGAAGTGATTTCCGGTTGTGTTCAGTTACCATACAAACAATCTTATAAATTAGAATTTTGATAAATCATCAAATCAAGCGGCGTGAGAAATTCACCGAGGTAAAGATTTATTTTCTGTTCTATTATATATGTCCAATTTCCTCTTTTTTTTACTAATATATAACCTGTATTCCAATTGTTTTCATATAAGTCTTTGTTGGTTTCTTAACTTAACTAAATTAAATTAAAAAACACATTTGACAGATAATTGACAAACTTGTGGAGCATCCAGCTGTTTTAACAAGTTAATGAATCGTTATCGGGAAAAACGGTATCAGAACTTTTCTATACATTAATGAATGGACCTGAGAGTAATGGGACAGTGCTCGTCTAACCAGTGGTGGTCCACCTAGAGACAGAGTGGGACTGAGAGTACACACACACACACACACACACACACACACACACACACACACAGACACACACACACACGTCCTCTAAAAGCAGCAGTAGTGCTGTTGGGTGATTAGTGTGTTTTTAAGCCTGTATAATGGAAGCTTAGCCCAGTGCTCCACTTTCAGGGCAGGAACAGAGAGCTCGGCCATCTGGACACTGGTTCACTCTGATGCTGGAGCACGGAGGGGCGGCGGGGCCACGGCACACAGCACCGAGCCCGAGAGAAAACAAAGTGACGCACGCACACGTTTGTTCTGCTGCAAACAAATAGAGAGGAGGGGGGGGGGGGGGGGCAGTTAGTGACACAAACACACATTTTCAACTTCAACCGTGTGAAGATTCATATTTATTTATTTTCTCACCATGATACAGACAAAGGGCTCTGTGAATACAGATGGATGATAGATAGATAGATAGATGGATGATAGATAGATAGATGAACAGAAGAAGGGCACACGCGTATTTTCTTCTGCATGGTCAGACGTACAGTAGCTGCACCTGCTTATGGATTCACACACAAACACGCCAAGAGGTACCAACAAACATCTGGCTCATCTGCCTGCTCCACTTTATTATTATCAGAGCGTGTGTGAGAGAGTGCAGACGGGACGTGTGTGTGTGTGTGCGCGTGAGCGTGTGTGTGTGTGTGTGGTTATCAGGGCAACTTCTGGTTTAACCCTGAGTTTTCAGTCCTTTGAAGCTGAGATAAATCACCATGGTAACTGATGCTGAGCCACTAACCTGCTCTGGTCAAGTTCGTGACAACGAATCAAAACCTGTCGACAGCTGAGCCACGGACCAATCAGATCACTGGAAAACCAGAGTTCAAACCAGCAGCTCTCAAACCAACGGGTGACGTCGGTGGTTTGATGCTTGGACAACAGACTATCTTAGAAAATTAGACCCTGAAGAAAGATTAAAAGTTTAGAAGCTGGAGGATGATGACTCTCATCTGCATCGGCCATTTTCTAGAATAACGTCTCTGCTACTCTGAAACCCCCTGAATGGATATTTTTTAAATTCTTGTGATAATGATATTAGATTAAGGGAATCTTGTCTGATCCTGATCTATAATTAATCCTCATGTAGCTGCTTCTGTTCCTTTACTGTTTAAACACTGCTCTTTTATCTCGAACACACACTGACCCAAAGAAAAAACTTCCCACGACTCAGAAACCAGAGTTTTAATGTGAGAAATATTCCAGAGTCTTTACGCAGCAGTTCTCTGCAGCCGCATGTTTGCTGCATCCTTCAGGGTGAACGCATGAACTGTGCCAACAGTATTTGAGTGTGAAGAAGCACAACAGTGAATTCTGGGTAAAGTCCTCACCATTTTTCTCCTGAATGGGTTTTCTGACATTTAGGAGAGCTTGATTTATTCGCCTCAGCCCAGCTGGTGGAAACGCATCTAATTCGCATTTCATTTTTTTTGACATTTTAACAGTTTGCGTAAAATCTGCTTGACAGCTGGATGGATGGATGTCTGGCTTATAAAGGGAGGGAGGGAGGGAGGGAGGGGATAATTGAGGATGCGATTGGAGGGATGGATGGAGGGAGGACGGGGGGGCACTGAGTTCAGCAGTTGGATTTTTCTCTTTACTTTAAATGCAAATCGTTCAGGAAGTTGTATTTACTGTATGTTCGTCTTGATTATAGAAGCAGTGACCACAGACTCTTAACTTCTGTCTGCTTGTTAATTACAGCTTCAATTAATAAAGTCAATTAACAATCGATAGATCACGACCTTGGAAGAAGGCTGAGGGAAATGGACTGAAACTGACGAGTGAGCAAAGCGAGGAGGAGGAGAATAGAAAAGGAAGTAGGAAACTGAGAGAGGAAAGAAGGAAGGCGAAGACACGGGTGCAACGCGAAGAGTCTGTAAATTAAACATGGGGGGGGGGGGGTTGGGGGCAGTGAAGGACATGTAACGTAAGAGGAAGGGAGTGTAAGGTGTTCGAAAATGATAGAAGAAAATAAAAAATTTATAGCAACAGAAGAGGGAAGCAGAAAAAGGCCGAGAGACTTCGGAGTGAGGCCGTGATTAAAGATGAATTAGAGGAAAAGAGGGGGATGGAAATGTTTTGGAGGGGGGGGGGGGGGGTGTAACGTGAGGTGACAGAAACACAGCTGAGGGAAGAGGAGGTGAAGAGACGTTAAAATGTTGAGAGTGAGCAAAAAGCCCAGAGCATCCTCTTCATCCCTCGTTCAGCCGCTGCAGATAAGTGCTACTGACCTCATTACCCTCCATCCCCTCCTCCTCCGATGGAGGCGACAGATTGTTGAGTAAAATGACACGAGCGGAGGAAAGAGGAGACGCTAACAGGGAACAGCAGCACGATATCGGGGAGGGAAAAGTAAATGCAGTTCACTTTAGTGCAGCGTGTTGAGGATGTTGTTTCAGGCGTGAAGGATCTTTTCATGTCACTCTCAGTCCCCTGAACATGACTGATTCTTTTCATCAGGATCCATGAATTAAAGAATTCCTGGATCTGCCCCCGGATCTGGATCCACACCAAAGTTTAATGAGTTCTTCTCTAATCCATACTTCATCCTTCCACCAAGTTTCGCGGTAATCTGTCCGGTAGTTTATGTGTAATCTTGGTCGGATAACTAACAAACACACAGACAGGGATGAAAATAAAGACGCACAACGCGTCTCTGCTTCCTCCCACTATGAATGAATGAATTCTGATTTTGTGACCTATACTGCTGCCGGCCACCAGGGGGTGATCCAGACACTTTGGCTTCACTTTTGGTTGCTGACATGTCGTCCATCTTTATTCACATTGACGTACCTGCCTTGGTTGTTTATATTTCTGCACAGTCCTCGTGCGGGTCGTGTTTCTCTGTAATAGTCTCAGTGTGTTCTTCTCTGGAGCTTTATTCTCCCAAGTCTGTGTCTCTTCTATTTTCATTTCTATACAAAATTCATAAGCTGTGCGTCCTTAATGTGGAGTCAAGCGTGACTTCAGAAAGGAACGTTGGTTTCGTAGCCACATCTCAGTTTTTGTCATTCCAGCTTATTTCATCCTGAGTGCGTCTCCTCCTCTTTCTAGTGCCAGAGTTTTTATTATAGTTCGGCCGGAACCTGAATACAACGGTTGCATAAAATGAAAACAACAAAAGGCTGCCGGACCTCGCATGAGTGGACTCTGTGCTCCTTCTTCAGCCGTAGTGGCAGTTTCTAAATGCACCCTGCTGACATCATCACTCTTTTCAGCTCGTCTTTCTGAAGTCGTCTGTTCTTTCAGCTCCTTCTCGCTCGTTCTGTTTCACTCAGGAGAGCGAATGCTTCTTCTGTTTCCAACCTTGTTTCTGTTCTTGGACAAACAAACTTGTTAACGAAGGAGAACAGTTACTCACCTCTGATCAGTCGACTGTAAATAAAGACGGACGACACATCCGAAATGTCCCGGATACAAACGCTGCCAGTATCCATCTCTTTACATCGAATAACTCAATATAACCAAACCTACCATGTCCCATCTGCTAACATGGAGGAGGTATTATGACATGTACTGCAGCCAGCCGCCGTCTGGTATTATACTCATTTACGAAGCCGAGTCATTTAAACATCCGTGAAGATTAATGGCAACAAACAAACTAGTTCCACGTTAAGTTACAGAGGAACAGCCACAGTTCCACATGTCGTCGTCACGGTAACAGACAAAGGTAAAGTCAAACTTCTCCACACAAAGTTATGAACAGAACTCAACCTGAGGAGCTGCAGCGATGGACAGTCTGAGGACAGAGATGAGTTTTCTGAACATGAATTAAAATGATCAACCTGAAAATGAACAGAATACGTCTCCTTGAATTTCGTAGTGTGAGGCGGTGCTGAAGACGTGATGCTGAAGACGTGATGCTGAAGACGTGATGCTGAAGACGTGATGCTGAAGTCTCCTCCCCGTGTGTGATGTTTAGGATTCTTTGTTCTCGTGACAGAGCGCTCAGTCTGTTGTTTCACGCTGGTTACGTCCTGTGCTTTTGAGCCGGCGGCCATGTGCATCAGCTGTAACCCCTGCTGTTCGCTGCCTTCTTTCTGCCAATTACATTTCTCTGTAGCCCGGGTGGCCCTCTGCACAAACCACGCTCTTCGTCCCCCATGATACTCCTGGTTTTCTGGATTACATTAGTGTCTCCTCACTTCTGACTGCTTTGCTTTAGTATGGTTTCTTTTCTCTTCCGAGTCCGACGTAGTTATTGTGTTTTTCTCTCAGTGCTCCAGGAAGATTTTGTATTATGACATCTTCTTGGATATTCTCAAGTGCAGGTTGTGATGGAGAGTTAGAGACAGAGCGATGCCCACACACAGGACAGAGGTGGGAGAGAAGCTACATAAAAATTAAAAAAAAACAAATCGAAATATTGCTCTACCAGTTTTTAATTATTCATTTCTTCTGCTCGTTCCCTTTTTGAGTGAATTAAATAAACAAAAAGTGTTTTGAGACATGAACTCCTGGAAAATGTCTGGAGAATTGGACGTTTTCTGGACTTCTGGACTCAGACATTTTACCAGTGGGCTGCAGGAACAGTTCTGGAGCAACTGATCTCACACACAGAACCTCATTCAACCTCAGTGCAGGTCCTCATCCTTGCTGCAGGCTGTCAGGTGGATAATTCATCCCATATCACTTCCACCTGACCAGTGAGTGTAGAATGATGTTCGGAAAGTGCTGCCAGAAAACTTCACGTCTGTAATCTCTTAGAGGAAAAATCATAAAAATAATTTTGATCTGGGAGGAGTAGAGAGACACAGAGAATCATCCGTCAGCCAACGAACAAGAAGATTCATCACTTAATGTCTGAGCGACGACGTTTCAGCTTTAAGAGCAAACTAATAATATCATGTGCAGGAGCTGCAGGCGCCGTGGTGACACAATGAGACTTGACTGAAGCCAGAAGCCACATGCGGCTCCTTCATGTCCCCGTGTCTCTCTCTGAACACGCATCTGTCTTTGCTGAGTCGTGGTAAATCACGCTCAGTGTGCGTGTTCGAGTCTGAGCATGCAGTGCGACGACTCACGCTCCGGCTCGTCGATGATCAACAAGCAGATTCACCGTGAAGAGGAGGATCTGTTTGTTCTCAGACTTCAGTGCAGGTCTGGAAAAGTAGTTCAGATGAAATGTTTTATCGTCTCAGTGTTTTTTTATTTTTTTTAAACTGACGTCGTTGTTATGTTCCTGCACACAAATCTGGCGGCTGCAGCCTGAAACATTTGGCGTGTGGTGATCAAACTCTGGCTGGGTTCAGACCTGAGGCCTCTCTTCACCGGTGATGTAACTCTGTGCCAGAGAGTCCGTGCTGTCCTTTTATAAATAGGTTTGTTTGTCTCGTGGGACAAAGGAAAGTCCTGCCACAGTGCAGAGGCTCGTCGGACCGCTCGCTGTGAGGAATGCTTAACGGGCACATTCCCACGTGCTCACAGACGCACACAAAACGATGTGACACACACACACACACACACAATTGTGCATCCATCCGTAAAAAGCTCATGATCATGTATGTTAGCGGCAGAGGAGGAGCCGACACACACGGAACCAACGAGAACCAACGAGAACCCACTGACCTTCCTGTTCACATCGTATCATCATGACGCCTGTCGTCCGCACCACACCAGAGTTAAAGAGCTGCTAAATTTCTCTCTGTGAAGCCAAACTGCCTCGATCGCCCCCTGGTGTCTGGCTGCAGTAAAGGTCATATACTAGCCTCCTCCATGTTAGCAGATGGGACATGGATGTAAAAAATGAAATGTTAAATTTTGTCGAAGATGTTTGGGCTCGTTGTGATCTCACTGATGTTTGTTCAAGTGTTTCTCATCAGTTTGGTTTTAATTAGTTAAAAACAGGCGGAGACGTCATGATTGACGCTCTCTCTCCTTCTTTCAGTCCTTTTCTGAAATCCCAGCATATTTCCTGTTTTTTATTTATTTCCTGGCTGACGCCACGACTGCATGTTTGACTTGAAGTCATCGACCGTCTGGAGAGAAACATCAGTGCGGCCTCAGCTGTCGGAGGAAAGCTTCCCTCAGAACTCCAGATTATTTTCCAAACAAGCTTCAGCCAGCGTCTGCTGAGCAAAGCACGTCCGCGGTGTCAGATAAACTTGTGTATCTGGATTAGTTTTGAACACCTTGTCTTGTACTTTCTTTATCAGCGTCCAGGTTCTTCTGCAACTCGTGCACTTCTGAAAACGTGTGGATTTGAGAATAAAGAGCGTGAGAGTCTGAAGCTTCATGTTTGTTCATGTTTCATTTGATCCGTCAGTTTTAGTTTCACGTTGTAATTCAGGGACTAAAGAATTTAGTTTGACATACAACGTACGTCCTGTCCTCGTCACCTATGTGGGCGTGTGGGCGTGTTTCAGGCTTTTCTCCTCTGTTCTTTCATCTTTCTCACTTTATTCTGTCCCTTAATGTCATCAGCGTGATCACACACACACACACACACACACACACACACACACACACACACACACACACACACACACACACACACACACACACACACACTCTCTGTATCTGTGGTGGTTTGTTATGTGAGTAGTTGTATTTCCAGTCAAGCAGAGTTTATCCAGGTCAGTAAGTTGATCTGATTAAGTCAGTTTAACAGTTGCCTGTGGGGGGTTCTCCATCTCTCGCCCTCCTCCTCCTCCTCCTCCTCCTCTTCTCTCTCTCCATCGTTCTCCCTTTTTCCCTCCATTTCCTGACTTATACATTACTCTCTCCTTCTCTTCCTTCTCAACCTGTTGTCCTTCTTCTTTTCTCATTTGAAATATCTCCCCCTGTCTCTCTCTCTCTCTCTCTCTCTCTCTCTCTGTCTCTCTGTCTCTGTCTCTCTGTCTTTGTCTCTCTCTCTCTCTCTCTCTCTCTCTCTCTCTCTCATGTTATTTCCAGTAATGGTGGGACAGAGAGATGAATGTCGTCTCAGTGAGATTAGGACTCTCAGATTGGGGTTTACTCATCAGTTTGCATCAGTCAGCTGGGCTCAGTCTTTAATGCAGATTTGTTCTCGGAGGGAAACTCGCTGCAGGCGAATCGTGCGGCTGTGACGTCGCTGTGCGAACGTCCCTCTTCTTTGTTTTTGTTCATGTCCCGCTTCCTGTACCTGACAGTCTTCTCTCAGTGAGTCTCTGGGGTGACAGGGCGTCATGGCGGCGTTTTCTGTTGTTGGGGGTTGGGCTCAGGGGATTGGGGTGTGGGTGTGTGGGGGGGTCGTCCCTGTCCATCAGAATTTCTCTTCGTTAATCCAGATTAATCCTGACTAATGCCTCTTTTGTCCGAAGACACATCACCAGCAGGCCTCAGTCTCCTCCTGTCCAACTTCAAACAAATCAATTACTGCAGGACGAGTTGGACGCAGGACGAGTTGGACGCAGGCCGACGGACGGACGGTTACAGCTGCTGCGAACCCACATCATTAATGTTAATGTTTCCATTAATGTTAAAGAATTCAGACGTGAGGAGGCCGAGCAGCAGCTGAAACTCTCTCTCTTCTCTGCCGTCGCTGTTTATTTCCCATCATGCACCACGTTCCCACAGTGAAGCTGCATTTTGATGTGTAAACACGCAGCATTTTCCTCCAGTCAATTAGCGAAGCTGCTGCGCCCCTCAGACAGGAGATTTATCAAAGCCGGCTCTAAACCGCAGCTCTGTCTGAAGTTCCTGTTAATTTAATTTTATACATTTTGACTCTGTTGAGGAAGGAGCAGAAATCCCGCTCCTCTTCAGCTGCTGGGCGATTAGTTCATGACAAATAATTAATGAGCTGAGTTGGTGTTCCTCTTGTCGGACCATCTGGTTCCTGTGTCAGCGCACAAACGTCATTAGTCATCATCACGATCATCGAGCTTCACATTGTAATAATCTGCGGTTAATATAATGTAGATTTCCATGAATTCATTTATTTTCTCTGCACCACTGCCTCATATTTTCATTTGCATTTCTTCTTCTGGATATAAATCCTGTTTGTTTGTCAGGAGTTTGTGGATTACACAGAAACAGATTTGCTGAAATGATGAAACATACATTGGTAAAGGAAGAACTGAGTACATTTAGCTGTGGATCTGAACAGAGGAGCAGATCCAGGAGTTTCTTTTGTCACTTTCTTCAACATTTTCACAGATTTTTCAGGTGAATAGTTCATTGATATTGAAATAAAAAAATGATATGAATGTGAATATGAATTTAAGGGACTGTTGGGTCCTGTGGAGGAATGAACTCGTGAGTTATTAGATTTATTTGCTGCGTGTTCTGGTTCAGGAAGTTTAAACGTCCTCGAGTATCTGCAGCTGAACAACTGACCAGAACAAGTTTTGCAGGTTTGCAGATGATATTTATTTGTGAAGGCAGCTCCTGAAATTAGTTTAAAAGAAGCTGGGAGGCAGAATAATATCTCCTGCTTCTTATTTCAGCCTCTTTTTCAGGGATCGTGGCAGAAAAGGCTTCAAGTAAAAGTTTCTTTCTGACTTCAGCAGTCAGAGCGCAGTCGGGCTTTTACAGAACAAAATGGAGCTCAGTGTTTCCTGTGGAGCCTCCAGGCCTCACTGTGCTGATGCTCATACAAAGAGTTCATCCTACAGCTGCTTTCTTCTTAATCCCTCTTTATTGCACCGTTCTTTATTCCTTCACCTTAATAACCCAACAAACTAAATCTTCACCGTGTTGCTTTCCCTCCCACTGAGACTCCGGTGGTTGTCGGCTGCAGACGGCGGTGGGGTTATGTAAGCGAGGGCTTCACTCTGACCCAAATGGAAAAGACAAAGCCTGCAGCCGCTCTGCTCTGAGTTACAGTAGCAAACAAATTTAGAAGCTAATGAATGATTCAATACGGCACCAGAGGCGACCGGCTGACTGGGACAGTGAAGATGGGCAGTTGTGTTCCGCCCTCGAGAGTTGGATCATGAAGAGAAATCATTTAAGTGTTGTTATTGTGCCTCGGCGCCGGCGACAGTATGTTTTAGGTTTGTACGTCTCGTCCGCTGTTTGGGAACAAGCCTTCAGGGAATTTCTTTAACATTCGCTCGGACTAATGGATGAACTGATTCGATTTTAGCATCAAAAGTCAAAGTCAAGGTGGCGATGGTCGGGTACCGCTCACACTTCAAATGATTCGGAACAAGTTGTGGCTTCAGGAATTCGGTTTCTTGCTTTTTTCTGCACTTTGCTCTCTCTGTAACAGCAGGAATGAATTTCTCCTCAAAGGTCAAGGTGACTTCTCAAAACCTTTTCTTGCCTCCAGAGAATCCTTTCAAATTTGAATTTGATCAGTCGTGTCTTGGACTCGTAGATGAATTGATTGGATTTCATTGGTCGAAGGTCAAATTCTCATATTGTTGTGAAAGACATGCGGAGGGACTCAAACTGCTCATGTTGGCAAAGCCAGGGCCATATTTCTAGTTTGTTTTATTTAGGGAGATCCCTCCTCCTCCTCCTCCTCCTCCTCCTCCTCCTCCTCAGGGCCTTCAGCCTCTCACAGGAACCACATTACAGCAGCAGACCAGTGACTTTCCTCGTTGATGCATCATCACCGTCCGTCCTCGTCCCGTTAATGACACAACAACGCAGAGAAAAAAAATAATAGAAAAGAAAAAGATAATCAGCGAGAAAACCTATTTAAAATGGCTGCAGCGCCTCAGTGAGGTGCATCGCATTACCAGCGGCCCCATCGCTCTTCACTGATGAAAACACTGCTCTCATTTATCCTGCATCATTTATCTCAGGGATCTTGAACATTTCAGCCACTTAACATGAAGCACTATCCTGAGCTCCATGAGCCGAAGCGTTTACGGGACATCACATGGAGGAGCCGTTAGAGGGAAATGGGCCTGTAGATGCTTCCTTTAATGATAATGTGACACCTTATTGATCCCAGCAGAGGAAGAGGGATCCTCCGTCCTCATGCCGGTCAGAGGTCTGGGTCCAGATCATTTTTATTTATAACTGAAATCCTCAGAGTCCAAGTCCACCCACTTTTCAATGCTGGACACGTGAGACACACACACAAACCTCTGGAACGTCCACTTTAAGGGCGGCAGCGTGAACGTGTGATGAGAAACTCACGTGACGTCACATTTCTCAGCAGAGAAACCGGTCGATGATGAGAGGATCAGGCTCCGTTCAGGAATAAAGAAATCAATCAACAACCTCATGTGTTTAGTGACGGCAGGAAAATGCAGAAGAAGAACGACAGAGAGCGAGAGAGCGAGAGAGCGAGAGGAGATTGTTCAGTGTCTCTCCTGACGGTCGTCCCACCACATGTTTTATTCAAAGTGCTGAGTCGGTCGAACGCCACGGTCACTGGTGGAAAGGTCATGGCTGAAACATGAATACTAGAGTTTTCTTCAATGTGTAAAAACAAGAACAGAAGCTTTTTTAATAGTGAAGTTCAATTTGTGATTGATTACAATGGATAAAATTAAAGTTTGGTACAGAAGTCTGAACTTTTTTAATTATCTCTGAACCATCAGGAGCCGATTCATGTTGGATTAAAAAAAAAAAAAATCCACCAAACTATGTTCACAATTCTTCATATTTGAAAGTTTCCGGCTGAATATTGGAGATAAACTTTAATAACAATAATGAATTTAAGGTTCAGGGATGAGATGGTTGTTTTTAGAATTCCAGTTGCTGCATCCATTTTTATTCCTGGTAACTTCGTTGCTGTAACTCAATCCAAACTCCTCACAGCTCCATCACGTCACATGTTACATAAATACTGTTGGTGATTATTTTTCTCCATTCAGTTGAGCCACAAATGTAATTAAAGGCTTAGTGAGACAGAAAACAGAGAAAAGCCCAGTGATGCACATCTGAGAGCTGAGAAAACCACTAAACTGATAAATATGACCACGGATGTTTGATATAAATAGAAACTAAATCAATCACAGTAGTTTAATAAAATCTTCGTGGCCCATTCCTGCAGAATTCACATCTCAGTTTTCTTGTCTTCTCAAACCTTCCTCTCGGTTTCAGGTCAACGATCCTAGAATCGTATTCAACGTGTTGTTGTGAGACTGACGGTGGAAAAAAGCCAACCCACGTTTTTTCTACACGAATTGAACAAAAACAGTAAAAATGTCTTAATGTGAGTCGTCAGTGGAGTTTTCTCTGCTCCTCTGCCACATTGGTTCCTCATTAATTTATTTATGTTTGCATTTACATATGCTAAATACCCCCTTGATGTTGTGTTTTTTAATTAAATGTGTGAATGTATGCTAAATACTGAACAACACTGGCTCCGCAGCACTCGCAGCTGTAGCGTTTATGTGTGTGGTGTAAATGATAAACTGTAGCCCAGATTAGAAAAAGAAAATCGAGGCTTCTCTGGAGCTAAATTTGAGTCATGTGCTGCTCTTCGAGGCGCAAATGAAAAAAGCTTTGCTGCCGACAAAAAAAAAAGAAAAAAAAAGGAGCATATTGTGTTTCAGTGGGAAAACACCAGAAGAGTTTTACAGATCAGAGATGAGGACGGGACAGAACGTTATGTTTCCTGCAGAGAAATGTGAGTTTACAATGTGACCTCAGAGCTGCAGGTTTAAAGAAACACTCTGTGGTTTTACTTTTCATTCTTTTCCTCACGTTCGTTTTTATTATTTTCTCAACAAATTAAACTTTGCATCATATTTGAGTACGATCCCCCCAACATTCCTGGAACCTGTCAGTCACATGGTTCTTTGTCAACAAACACACGATTCCCGTCCGTCCGTCCGTCTCTGTGCTTCAGAGCCACACACCTGTAAACATCATAACTTCCACACATGCTCTCCGTGTTTCCCTCTGGAGTCGAACACCTGATCAGAATTTGTCGCACCTTGCTGCGTAGATTTTAATTTTAATGAGGAAATAAAGTTTTTTAATGTGAACTACTTCCTTTAGCTTGTTAATGCTGCGATAGATGGAGGAGATATCACAGTAGAAAAACAAAATGTATTGTTGTTTATCAGTTTCTCTCTTTTTCTCTTGTTCAGAACTCGTCATCTCTGCTGCTGCAACACGTCAGCGATCGTTTCACTTCCTCAGCTCCATTTGTTCTTTTCCTCCTCATCCTCCTCATCCTCCTCATCCTCCTCATCCTCCTCATCCTCCTCTCAGATTGTGCATTCATAAGAAAGAAAGAAAGTCCATGGCTCCACATGTCGACACCAGCAGAAGCAGATTAATGTTTTGCTCCTGTAGTGACACTGCAGTCATTTGAATTTATTCTCGAAATCCCAGAATTTCGTTCTCCCTCATCCCTTCCTCCTTTCTGTCTGTGGCCTCCTCTTTGTCAACGCTCCCTGAGCCTCCTCCCTCCATCCGTCACCTCTCTCCTCGTGATGAACAGCGCAGGAGCAGATCTGAAGAATTCAATTGTTCAACCTTTATTTCCCAAAGTGGTCTTTGTGTAACTCTACCGGCCCCTTTTCTTTTTTAACTGAGCAGATTTCATTAGAGCTGCTCTCACAGCAGAGAGTGTGAATCAGGTTTGACCTCGTGCTCTCCGGTCTTTGTCTGGCTCAGAGATTATGAAGCCATTTCATTTTTTAATTTCTCTCATCAAATCCCCTGCTCTCAGATGGATGAAGCTCTCTGTCTCACACACACACACACACACACACACACACACACACACAAAACTGATTTCTCCTGAATTTCTCTGCAGCGATCAAACATTCAGTCAAACATGATCCTCAACATACGTGTTAATGGAAACAAGTGAAGCTTAGTTCTCAGATCAGAAAACCATTTATTATAGAATTTACTGTTACTGTGCAATTAAGACAATATCACTGGACTGAAGACGGGTCTGAATATTTGCAGTACAACACATCTGTAATGGACGAATGTTGTTAGAAGTTCTCGATGCATTAAAAACAACGAGAGGATATTTTGCCTTCAGTCCTTTAGTGTAACGATTATTTCACCACTGACGTTTCTGATATGAAATAAATCCTCTCGAGTTCGGGGAAAGTCATTGATTTCTTGATGCCCGTCCTCCTCCAAAGAGAGCGTCATTAATTATTTGTGCCTCCGGTGTTCATGGTCGAGATTGTGTATTAATATCACAGATTCAACGTAACCCCCGGCTGTGTGGCGCTGTGGGTGTGGCCTTAACAGCTTTAAAGTCGTCTAATAGCCTTCATCGGGTCGTGAACATCCCTCTGTAGACTGTGGATGTATGAGGTACTGAGAGCGAACGCTGTGGACGACGTAAAGGTTTCACAGCCTCAGATTGCACTTTCAACGCACACACACACACACACACACACACACACACACACACAGATTCACGTGCCTCAGAAATAATGGCCACTGTAACAGCGGAGAGAAGCTGTGGGAAAATTCAATTACAGTTCGAGGATGAAGAAATGAATGGAGACAGATTTACAGTCGTCTGTTTCATTTTCCTGCTGATAATATTTTACATGTTGTTTTATTACAGAGGCTGAATCGTTCAAAGCTTCAAGAAAAACAAAACAACACAACAACACAACAACAACACAACAACAACATTGATTGATTTATTATCACAACTTCCAAAATGCCTTTGCGATGTTTATCAGTTTGTTGAACGTTGTTTTTGAAGGATATTCTGAAACACGTCCTTGAGGTGAAACACGATTGTTTTTCCCAGTGACCTTGATATTTGACCCTTGACCTCCGCATTCCACATCAGTTCATCCTGGAGTCCGACTAAATGTTTGTGCCCAATTTGAAGAAACTCCCTCTTGAGATATTATGTTGAGAAGAGTAGGGCAGCGGGGCGGACAACCTGAAAACAGAACGTCCTTGAGTTTCCTCTGCCTCCTCTTCTCCAGCCTCTTTTCTCAGACGTCTCGGAGGCGACTTCACAGATCTGACGTCGATGTCCGTTATTCTGCGTTTGTTGACGTCACAGATTCTTGTTCTGCTCCTAATCCTCGTATTGACCCCTCCGCTCCACTGACCCGCCCATGACCCTGAACTCCAGTAACCTTTCCCTAATCCCAGCTCCGTCCCACGTGTTCCATCAAATGATCGACTGAAAACGATATTGAAATGATATTTGTGTCTGTAGCAGGAGGCTGAAGTTATTTACGACCTCGGGACGTGATTCTAAACTCATGTGGGTCAGTTCACATGCGTTTATATAATGTACTGTTCATTAGCGGCCCTGATCCGTACATGACGTGGTTCTCGTGTTGGTGGTGAATGAGGTTAGTTGTGTTTTGAGTGTGTTGTGGGGACCGGTCTGCAGCAGCTGTGTCGGACTCTTTTCCTGTGACGGAAGTGTTTTGGTTCACGTGCTCAGATTCCTCATCGCTGCTCTCAGATCTGATGTGAACGCTCGAGTGACATTTAAATCACAGAGGCGTCACGCGTCACGGTTTAATCTGTTTCGTGTTGGTTTTTTTATCAATGCACCAACTTTTCGAGTGTCGTTGTTTTTGTTTCGAACAGCTGATGTTTCTGCAAATTAAAAACAGGTGGAAACAACGTCGGAGTATTAGTGGTTGTGTTGACGGTTCCAACGTGACGGAACTTCAACCTCAGTTTTGGCTGAAATTAGAAAGTTCTTCTAGAGCTGGGAGGAGGGGGGCGGGCCAGAGCCGCTCAAACCTCTGA